>NC_073691.1:185178561-185410855 GCF_029784155.1 Uranotaenia lowii
GGTATTTTTTGGAGTTAAAAAAATAAGCTATAGAAATTAAAAAAAAACGATGAAAAGGATTTTTAATAACCATTTTCAAACAGCTTTTTTCACCATCCTCGCCGACGAAGCAGTTTCAATTTCTATCCTTTTTGCGCCAAAATTATGTTAAAAAAATGTTTCGCCATATTTCAATCTTGTGGACATGGGACATTATAGCTTGAAGTTTTTCAAAACAGTACTTATCATGGTTATGGAAAATATTTTAAATTAGCTATGTATTAAAACACTGCAAATTTATTTTTTCTTAAAATAAATTCACTTATCAGTAGCATCACTAAATAAGTTCTCAGCGTTTTTTTTTATTTTCTCTTTGAAAGTCAAATATTCAAAAAATGTTGGCAAATACAAATTTCTAAGTTAACATTTGTCCTGTATATTGTGGCAAGTGTCAATGCAAAGCTTATTTACAGATGCGTCAGTGTAATGGCTTTAAAATGGATTTAATACGTATTCCTGTTTTTTGTTCTATCGAGTTTCACTGATATATCTGCAGTATTCCTGCAATATAAATTTAGGTTTGTTACTCCACTTTTAACGAATGCTGTTCAAAGGGAATGACCTTCATTTACAAAGATATTTAAGAATTTTCAATATCCGCTGCAGTTTCAACATTCGGAATACCCCTTCTGGTCTTTCCATCATATTGAATCATTTTGAAGATGAATTTCTTAAAAGTTCGACGTTTTTCCTTGCGCCACCGTGGAAGTTGACATAAGGGAATATTGTTTTTAACACTTTAAAGGTATACTAAAAATTTCTCATAAAAGTTTTGCGTCCAGTTGAATATTAGTTCTTAAGTCTCGCTTTTCAAAAACAAAGCGGATCAAAAGTCTCTTTTGTGCAGCCATGTAACACAAAAACACTTTTCATGTTAAGTACGTACTTGAATTGGTATGTAAGCAAAAAGTACGATGGTTTTTTCAGAATTATTTCATTTCATTTTTATTTCTAAATTCGTTTCAGTTGTGTATTTGGGCTGAAGTAACAATTTCTCGAAGAAAACATAATTTTTATTTTTTCACAGAAAAGGTTGGACGTTTGAACATGTTCTAATGTTCCTTGAATGAAAAGTCGAATGCTACCTACATTAACACGAACTAAATATGGAAGTATTTTTGCAAATCTTTCAATCGATTTTGTTTCGATTGATAAAATACCAATCCGTGTCACATCTAGGCGTCATTTACTACCACGTGCAATTAAGCAAGAAAAAAAACACATCTAGGTTGCATATCGCCCCCACGTGCATAAGAAACATAGGTTCTTGGTTGAGAAACAGGCGCCTGATTGTTAAATTTTTCCAGCAATCAATATACAATATGCTTCGGTTACTATCCACTTGCGACGACGTTTGACGAAAAACAAACCCCTTAAATAAAAGAAAATATCTAAAAATGGGTGCCATGACTTTTCAATTTCAGATTTTGGCAAAAAAAATGTATATGTTTTATTCGATCGGCAAAATTTCAATCTGGATCTCATCTAGGCGTCATTCATAACCATGTGCTGTACAAATGAGCTATGAATCAAGTAGAAAAAAATCACATCAAGGCTTCATATCGCCACCCCTTGCATTGAAAATATGCTTGGTTGAGAAATACGCGCCAAAATATTCCCACTGATCAGTATGCTATGCCTTGGTTACTATCCTTTTGCGACGTTGGCTCGCGACGCCTCAACCTTGGAGACGAAAAACAAACCGCCCAAAGGAAGAAAAAATCTCGAGAAAATGGATGTCATGACTTTAATTTGTTTCGAAAAACTACAAAATTTGTATGGAAGCCTCCCCTCCCTTAAGTCGGATGGAGTTTTGACTATTACCGAAACCATCCCCGGCCTCAAAAACTCTCAGATGCCAATTTTGACGATGATTGGTTCAGTAGTTTCCGAGTCTATAGGGAACAGACAGACAGACAAACATTCATTTTTATATATATATAGATTTATTTATTTATTTATTTATTTATTTATTTATTTATTTATTTATTTATTTATTTATTTATTTATTTATTTATTTATTTATTTATTTATTTATTTATTTATTTATTTATTTATTTATTTATTTATTTACCGCTTCAAGTGAGAATCATACCAAGGGGGTCGAAGAGGAGGTCGCACCAGGGGTACGGACTCATCGAAAACGCCATCCAAAATTGCGCCAAATGTACTAACAGCCACATTTACGTCAGTACAACTTTGTATGTCCGACCAGTCAACTTCAGACAGAATACGGTTCATGGTGTCAAAATCCGCACGGTTAAAGTCACGAGCTGACACATCGAAATCCTCGACAAAAACGATAGGACTTAGAAATGAAATTTCAAATTTCAACGGAGGGTGGTACACGTCTTTAGAGACAACGACGTCGCACAGTGGTCCAAATCCCAGAAAAGCTGGCAGAAAGTCGATTTTTAAAGCGCTTTTAATTATCTATCCAAATATTTCATCGTGTTCCGGCATTTTCAAGCTAAATGAAACCATGAAAATGATAGTCTTATGTTTACCAGATTCGGAGTTCTTAAAGAAATGCTTAGAAAAGATTGAATATTTTTTTAAAAATTCGCAAAGATTTGCTTACATTGAACAACGAATAGATATTCAAAGCGCGAATATATATTGCTTTGCAATTATTTTTATATTTTTGATAGTCATATTTTACACTTATCTAATTAAAATTTGTGATTTGGAATAAAATTGAAAATTTTTGTATGGAATTTAGTTTCAAAAAACGATAAATATTTTGAATTTTATAACTTCAACTAGAGATTAAAAAAACTCCACATAACTCCACTCTAATTTTACGTTGGTAAGATTCCCACATTTCTGGGCTACAAAATTTGCAAATTGGGCTGCCTTTTTTGCCATTTTTGGAGAACAATGTCAAAGAGTTGAACCACTTTTTTCATCAAATTTGACTTCTAAGCCAATAACCTCCCGGATCACGAACTAAATTGATATTTGATTGGATCTCTAGGCTGATATTTCTCAAAAAACCATTCATAAAACATCCTTTTCATATTTTGAACTTCAAAAATTTGAAGCACTATCAGTATGAATTTCTGTGCCATTTTTACTATTAGGAAAACTCCCAAAACATAATTTAATTACGGTTTCTCAAATTTTCTTCTAATTACACTAGTTTACAGCATTTTTGAACTCAGTAAACTGAAGGTCATTTCCAATGTGAAATCGGGCGCTGAATCCGAAAATGAAATTCAAAAAAATCTCAGTAGAACCGTTTTTGAGTTATGCTCCAAATATGAAATTTCGAAAAAGTTAAAAAAGTTCTTGTACTTAGATTAAAATATCTCGGACGGCATTACAGTAATTTGAAATCCTTTTTTTGCATATTGAAGGTGAATAAGTTTTCTATCGATCATCTGAACACTGTTTTTGCGTTTGACCAACAGTATTGCTGATATTAGTGACTTTATGAGAAAAAAAATTATAAAAATCACTTTTTTTTAGAAAAATTTTTGTTTCAACGAAAGTTTTAGACTCGATGGTAGCATTTAAAAAATCTGATTTTCTTTTGCGCTTGAATGTCAATTTAAAACAAAGATTTCAAGTGGTTATTTATAAAAATTGGTTGAAAATTGAAGAAGTTATGGCTACTTTACCATAACTGAAATTTTTGGAGTTTTTAATAATTTAACGAACCGCAGTACACTTATCATAGTATATGAAGAATGAAACATGATAAATGTCACTCGCTCCAAGCCAAAATTATTTATTAGCTTACCAGAAGGTCACATGTCAAGTTTCAGGAAGATCTGACCATAGGGAAGGGTTGCTTAAGTCTCAAACGTGAATAAAATTTTAAGGTATTTTGCCCGGAAGGAACGAAAACTACTGGTTTTTCATCAATAACTTTTTTCATAACTAGCTGATTGTTTTTTATGGTTGATTTTCTTAAAGCCTAAGCTGAGACAAATATTTCACCCGAAGACTGTAACTCGATTGGATGGGAAACAGAAAAGTTATTGCGGTTCAAAGGCCGCATATTTTGTCCAACACGCAATGAGTACTTTTTACCCATTGCGTTTTATACGACAATTTTCGACCAAAATACAATCTTTAAACCGCAATAACTTTTCTGTTTCAAATCCAATCGAGTTACAGTCTTCTGGTGAAATATTTGTCTCAACTTAGGCTTTAAGAAAATCAACCATAAAAAACAATCAGCTAGTTATGAAAAAAGTTATTGATGAAAAACCAGTTTTTTTCGTTCCTTCCTGGTAAAATACCTCAAAATTTTATTCACGTTTGAGACTTAAGTAACCCCTCCCTATGGTCAGATCTTCCTGAAACTTGGCATGTGACCTTCTGGTAAGCTAATAAATAATTTTGACTTGGAGCGAGTGAGATTTATCATGTTTCATTCTTCCTATACTATGATAAGTGTACTGCGGTTCGTTAAATTATTAAAAACTCCAAAAATTTCATTTATGGTAAAGTAGCCATAACTTCTTCAATTTTCAACCAATTTTTATAAATAACCACTTGAAATCTTTGTTTTAAATTGACATTCAAGCGCAAAAGAAAATCAGATTTTTTAAATGCTACCATCGAGTCTAAAACTTTCGTTGGAACAAAAAATTTTCTAAAAAAAAGCGTTTTTTATAATTTTTTTTCTTATAAAGTCACTAATATCAGCAATACTGTTGGTCAAACGCAAAAACAGTGTTCAGATGATCGATAGAAAACTTATTCACCTTCAATATGCAAAAGAGGGATTTCAAATTACTGTTATACCGTCCGAGATATTTTAATCTAAGTACAAGAACTTTTTTAATTTTTTCGAAATTTCATATTTGGAGCATAACTCAAAAACGGTTCTACTGAGATTTTTTTGAATTTCATTTTCGGATTCAGCGCCCGATTTTACATTAAAAATGTTGGTCAGTTAATCAAGTTCACGATTTTTTTAAAATTTTGTAAACTAGTGAATTATTGTTCAATCAAATCATAGAACCTTTTTTGCTGTTCAATATTCATGAGCACCAATTGAATCTTTAAAAATTGTAAGGAACTTTTATGGTGTTATTTCAAAAATATGAAATATGAAATAAATTGAAAAATTAATATTCAAAGTTAAATTTCAAAAAAAATTAGAAAATATGAAGCAAAAAGTTTGTATTTCTCGTTTAAAATGTAAATTAAGTGTTTTGTGTAAAAAAAACCATTTTTATAATAAACGATTATTTAAGAAAAAAGCCTACACACCTTAATTTCAAAATTTTGATCGGTAGTGGCGAAATTGTTGAACAATTCTCATCTCTCATAAAATTTCTATATTGACTCGTTAATTAATGAAAAATTAAAAAAGTGATCGGTACTAGAGCGCTGTCAGGTCAATCTGTATTGATTCAATTTCATATGTATTGTAATTTTGAGATAATTTTAGATTCAATTAACCTTTCCAGGATGTGATAGATTTTGCAGCAATCTGTTGGAAAATTTTAATACAAGAATTAACTTACTGAGATATTAAAATAAATTAAATTTTTCGAATTCTTACAATATAAAAAGAAATTTAAAAGAAAACATGAAAATAATATGTTATTTTTTGTGAAATTATGATTATTGAACACTTTTGAAAGGTTTAAGAGCAAACATTGTTGAAAACAGGCTTTTTACCAGCTTTTTGAGAATTGGATCACTGTGCGTCGCTGGCCTCGATTATGGGGTTGATCAAAATAGATTCATCCGAGAAAACCAAATCCAGCGTTCGATTTTGAAAATTTCGTATCCCATTTCTTTGACTCAATTTAAATCCTAAGAAAGTTTTAATTTTGAAACCAACTGATCCACAACGACCATCCCCCTTTTACTCGAAATTTTAATATCTTGATAAATATGATGGTTCATTTTCAATTAGAGTGTGTTTGGTTTTCAATTAAACGATAAACTAAAATCAAATAGATACTTTCAATCGGTGTAACCCAAAACATATTTATGCCTTTTTCCAACACAAATTTTATTTTTATAGGCTAAAGTTTGGTTGTGTTTACAATAAAATTTCCTGCGTGTAGTTTTTTCATTTTTAAAGTTTCGATTATAATCGTTCAACATGTCGTTTTCATGTCATTGCGGTACAACTGTGTTAGATGTTTACTCTTGGATTCGAACCCACGGATACCGACTGCCAACTGAGCTTTATCTCAAGCTCATTGTTGTTTCTTAATTTTGTCATTATTTTGTTAATATTTCGCCATATTTTTATCACATTTGTCATATTTTTGTAACATCTGTTTGATTGTCTTTTTTACAGTCATATGTTGTTCAATTTTTGTCATTAATTTGTCATATTTTTGTTATAGTTTTGTTACAACTTTGTCATGTTCTAGCACATCAATCATTTTTGTTATTATAATGTCAAATTTATGTCATATTTTCAACACAGTTGTCATTTTTCCATAATTATTTATAATTTTATATTTGTATTTTTTTTTTGTTAAATTTGGACATTATTTTGTAAAGTTTGTAAAAAATTGTCATATTTTTTTTATCATCTTTGTCACAGCTTTGTCATTTTTTGGGGACCGTGGCCTAGAGGATAGTGTTCAAGTCTTCATATCTAGAGGTCATAAGATTGAATCTCGGTCACGGCATACATTGTACTCTTTCGGTGTACTGGAGGTTTAAGCATTTGTAAGATGTAAGCCATCATATCCTTGAAAGATGTACGCCTTAAAGTAAAGTAAATTAGATCTGTTCAAAGAAACAAGAGGTTTCATTGAGATCCTATATGTGTGTGTTCGTTTTTTATAACATTTGTTAAATTTTTGTCATAATTTTCTATTTTTATCACATTTGTCATATTTTTTTTAAAGTTCTGCCATTTGTTCCTTTTTTTTTGTTATAATCTTGTCATTAGTCTTTGAAATTTTTTTCTCATTTAATTGTCAAAACTTTTTCATAAGTTGTTTTATGTTATATTTTGCAATATATTTGTGATATTTAAGTCATTATTTTGTCTGTTCTTATGTGGTTATATTTTTGTATCATTTTTATTGTTTTTTTTTAGAATTTTTACAACTTTTTTTAAATTTTTATCAGAAAACGCAATTTTTCATGTACTCTTTGAGCCCTTTCACTTAATACCCATATTGTTGGGGTTTCATACGATTTTACAGTAACTTACAGCATTTTGAAGTTAAGTGAAAGCCGTCATCTTGGATTTCAAGATTTCATCGGACAGTTTCCATTAAAAATGACTGATATTGCGTTAATTGCGAAAAACAACGCATTTTTCATTACCATCAGGGAATCGGCGATAATAATTAAATGAACAAGCATTTAAAACCCGATTTTTGAGAAATTATGAAAATCATTAACGATCTTATTTGAAAAATAATCGAAAGATTTTTTTCAGTGTATGTCAGGATGAGTCCTGGATGAATTCGCGCGATCGAGCGATCGCGCAAAATATCGCTCAATGGGAAGCGGTTTTTTGCGTGAATTGGAAATTCGCTTCGCGCTCATTGTGTCCTCGACCTTAGTTCAGCTTGTGAATATTTTTCATGTCAAATTGACATTGTCAATTGCCCGAAAAGTAATGCCCCTTTTCTGAATGATTTACGCTTTAGTGTTCCTAGTTCTGGCATCGATGAATCAGAGCCATAGCATGGCCTAGAAAATCATTCCATATGTTTTACGTAAAGAGACTAAATAGAAGAAATTGCTAAGTCTCTTATTTCATGAAATTTAGTGTGAGGAAAATGGAAGATATATTATCATGATTGGAGTACACAAACATGTTTCTGCAAAGTCTAAATATAGGCACAGATTAAGGATTTTTTTTTAAACATAACGTTTAAACGATAGAAGTTTGAATGAATGTAATATTTTGATTCTACGGTGTTTAATTGTCTAGAACCAGATCTATTTTACTCATACATTCAAATAAGGATCACCCATAAGTGAAATTTGAGAACGAATGGTGCCGAATTTAATATTTTGATACACCTTCTACAACATGATATTTGTCTTTGAACAAAACTTTAAAACAATCATTGAAATTTAAACAGAGATACCTAATAAAGAAAAACTATTTAACTTTAATACCGAAATGAAGAAGTCAGATCTTTATGGTTCCATTTGAGTTTCTTTGTAACAAAAACATACATTATTGGATACAAAATTAAGTATTATACAGGACACATTTTCTTATATTTATTTTCATTGATTTATTGTAAACACTCTTTAGTTAGTATGTTTATTGTAAGCTAGTTGTTAAATTTATAGTAATTATTTTATATTGTATGCAAGATTATAAAGTCAACGGCCTAAATAGCCTCATGTTGTGCTGATGGTCGACCAAATAAAAAAAAATTAATACCAAAAAATTCAATATCTATGAATTAAATATTCAATCCACTCTTATGAAAGCTAAAACCTGTGACAAAAAAAAACAGTATTAGGCACACCAACCTAAGAAAAATGATAAATTTAATTATCATGCCTGCAGAATTAAAAAAGTAATGTTGACTAGTTAAGATTTTGACGTTTCCAAGTTGAAAGATTATACGGTGTGTCGGGCAAGTGTAGGAAAATTTTACGCAAATCTCCCGTCTTACATGAATCAAAGTAAGTGGAGCAGCCAATCAAGTTTTATTATCACACTTAATTTTCCGCACCTGAATCTCCATAAGCCTACAGAAAAAAGAAAAAAAAACACATGTTACCACCACCCATATGGAGCATTTTCCCCCCCTTTCCGGGCCCAAGTAGCATGGTGAGGAGAGGCCATTATCTCGGATTTTAATTACCCATAACGGACGCGGGCTGGTTCAGATTTTCGGCCTCCATCACAATATCGATGCCAGTGGGCCACAAGTTCTTCCAACGTCCAACGATCCAGCAACAGCTTCGAGTGACGGATGGAGAAAAGCTTTCCGGATTGCGTTGAACCATTTCGAAAATCTGATCCCATCTGATCCGACACGGGAACATAAAAAAGGGTGTTCTAATATCATCAGCTACGGTCGGTTGAATCGGAAACAGCAACAGTTTTAGGAAAATTCCTGGCGCAATAAATAGGAGCATCAGGATTCAGAACAAGGGAAAAAGCCTTCGCGAAAACTGTTGCTGCTGCCAGATCTGAATAGAGCCCCGTAACAGATTTATGCTTTTATGATGGAAGTTTGTCTTACACAGGCCGTAAAGTCGAACCGAACGAGCCGGTGTTTGCCGTTTCAATTAGTCTTTTGGCTTTTTGCAACAATTTCTGCTCATCGAGCAAAGGAAAGGTGTCCTGCAGCTCGGTCGTCCGAAAGTCCTGTCATGCCGGAGCTCAACAGGCACGCAGCCGGCCACTCGGTCAGTCCATTACGCAACATTCCTCCTGTTATAACTTTTCCTGGACGGCTCTTCTGGTGAGGTCCTGCCGATGTCCGATCTTTCTAGCCAAATCAGGTACCTATAGCTCTCGGGGTGAGACTTTTTTACGACCCTGGACTTTCCCATTTATCTTTGTCTGCAGCCTCAAATTCGTCAACCATGACCGGTGTGTTTGAAAATCCGGCAATTCATCTGTACGCACACACACCCACAACCGAAAGCCGGAACGGAACTCCGGCAGGAAAAGGCAGCAACGAAACGATATGGCACATATGTTAATTTATGTAGTTCAAATAGCGATCAAATATGCAAAATATGATTTACAGCCGGACGGACGAGTGGACAAACCATCGCATCGGGGGATGGCTTCTCTTTCCTTTGATTTCCTCCAGGACGGCGGCATCCGAACGAAATTGGACACCCATCGTGGGAGGTAAAACAGTGAAGTGGGTATCAATATGGAACGAAATTTTTGCGTCCTGAAGCGCCACCATGAGCCTAGGCCAAACATCGAAATCGCGGTTGTTGTCGGTATGCTTTTGACCCCCGCCGAATGCAGAAATGACACTCGGATGTCCGTCAATTTTCGAGTGCCGAGTAAAGGATGGGTACAGGGTGTACGGGAACAGTGCGTTCAATAGATATGGATTTTGACTCCGTGAAGTTATAATTTTGATTTTTAATTTCACTCTGAAACATTAAATTTGAGTAAGCAGAAATCAACTATTTATCCATGTTGAGTGTCCATTTCCCGACCGAATTAGAGTTTCCGTAAATCGAAAATTTTTATCTTTTTCCCGGGAAAAATTGAAAATGAAGATTTTAACACTCTACTTCATACGAAATCTTTTCTGTACGGATTGTTTTTTTTCATTTTTTGGGTAGTTCTTAAGTAAAAAAATTCAATTTTTTTAGTGTCTCAAAATTTCATAAACCAATTATAAAACCCAAGATCCACAAACTAAACACTTCAATCAACAAACTTGTCTGATGCTTGCTGCAAAAATTCGAATTATTGATAAAGATTTTTCACTAAAGTCTGTTTCACATATATCTTGTCGCATCTTTTCATTTACTGCAGCGCCCCTAGTTGTCACTTCGCGAATTTATTGACAGTGTTTTGATCCGGATGGTTTGTTTACTTAGTGGTGAAAATTTCATCAAGATTGAAGCAGTCAGTCAAAAGTTATCCACGATGGAACGCGAAAGGCGAGAGAAAATTCTGCACACTCACGAAGAGAAACCGACGTGCTCAGAGGTAAAGATTGCGAAATTCCTGAAATATCCTAAATCGACTGTAAATTCAGTGTTGCAATGTTACCGGAAGACCCTTACGGTGGATCGAGCGAAACAAACCAGACGTAAAAATGGAACATATGACCGGAAGCTTCGAGCAAAGGTAATTCGATCAGTTCACAATAATCCTGGAATCTCCTTGCGTAATTTGGCGAAAAAGCTCAAGACGAACCACAGTACAGCTCGACGAATTTGTTTGCGAGAAGGCTTGCGGTCGTATCATGCAAACATCCCAACAGGACGCTGAAACAAAACCTGGTTGCCAAAATCAGGGCAAGGAAGTTGTACGAGAAAGTGTTGACCAAGTTCAACGGATGCATTTTGATGGACGACGAAACTTACGTCAAAATGGATTTTGGACAAATACCCGGTAACAAATTTTACCTTGCGAAGCGTAAAGTGAATGTTGCAGGTAGATTCAAGTTTGTTTTCGCAGATAAATTTGCTCGTAAGCTGATGTTTTGGCAAGGGATCTGTAGTTGTGGGAAGAAGACTAAGAAGAGGGTTTTGCCATTCATTCGGTCCTACAAAGGTCCGGAGAAGTTTTGGCCGGACCTGGCAAGCTGCCACTACTGCCGGGATGTCGTTAAGTGGTATAAGGAGAACAAGATCGATTTTGTTGAAAAAAGTATCAATCCACCAAACTGTTCGGATTTTCGTCCCACCGAGAAATATTGGGCAATAGTTAAGGGCGAACTGAAGAAATGTGGCAGAACCATGAAAAAACCCGCTCTAATGGAAAAGTGGTGGAACAAGATGGAGAATGAAGTTACCAGCAGTACTGTGCAGAAAATGATGGGTAGCTGACGAATGATTTTAATGTATTTTTTTTCCTTAAAGTGCAATAAAAACCCTACAAAATGACATTTTTACTTTTGTTGTACGTTATTTCTTTGCGGAGAATTGATCTATTTTATCCGACCAGATTCTATGTGAAACAGACTTTATCGATATAAGTTGGTAAGCTAGACTTCAGGTTATTCATCCAATCCCTTAAATTTTCAGATAACAATGCTTTTATTTCAAAACATGTTATATCTTTGCAGGTGATTTTGCTACTGTCAACAGGTTACGAAACGGAAATTCTTAATTATGGGTGTTGCAAAAAAGAATATTCAAATTTTTTGAATCGTTTCTTCAGATTCTTTGTCGTTTTTACTTTTATACTTAGTTTTCGAACGGAAAAACTTTTTTTTTATATCATACCCAATGTAAAAGCAAGTTTTTAGGAAGAAAAATGTTTAAGTTTAAGCTATATATCAAGGAAGTATATCACTTTCTTTGCTCAATTTGATCCATTTTTCCTATTTAGATCGTGGAAATTTTAATATAATTTCCGGAATTGACGGAATTGCCGAAAAAAAAACCTTTATTTTGAAGCTAGCAGACAGCAGGAATAGTATTTCCTTACAAAAATTTCACACCATATGGATCGGCTTCCGGGCTGTATATGCACGTTGAAAAAAATGTTTACATTTCTTGGTGGGCCAAAAGTGTTTTGTTGTTTCAAGAGCCCCAAATGTATGCAACCAAATTTTTGATTTTATCTACATTAATGGCCTATGATGCGAATTTATCAGGAAGAAATTCATTTTCTGCTGGTCACCAGCTTTAAAATTCGTCTATTTTGGTAAAATTCTTGGCGACCCAAGTACTGAACAAGTCGGTTTATTGGATCTTACTAGTTCCCCTTGAGTTTTAAAAATAGGAGCATTCAATTTTAGAAAACGTTTATTATAAAAAAGGACCATCACCTTGTTACGATGCCCTGTAAAACGAACTCTGAATAACTTGCAGTACAATTTAAGAAGGTTTATCAAGAACTGATCTTATATAAAACATGCAAAGGAATTAATATCCCAGAAACATCCATTAACTGGAAAAAAACCGAAGATTTCAGCCTCTTCAGACTAAAATTGATCATTGGCTTGCCGAAAGATTTATGGAACATTGAACTTGAAATATGAATGGGATTTTAAGACGTATTATTTAAAAGATGATTTTTTTAAAGGAGTTTTTTGGCCATTTGGGTTAATAATCGGGATTAATTGGGATTGAATACGTTGTTTGTCGTTATAAACATTTTCTTGCATTTTGAACCGAAACACCGGATAGTTTTTTTCATGCTATTTCCGGCCGTTTTAAGCATTTTCTTGTGATTTGAACCGAGATTTGGAATATTTTTTTTTATTGTTTTAGGTTTTTTAAATTGCAATTACCCCGAAATTCTGACTGCTCTAAGCGTTTTTTTACCTTTTTATACCTTTTTTTTGCCTTTCTTTCGGAAAGGTATAGTTATCGGTCGATTTGGGAGATCATTAATTATGGGTCTTAGATATACCTTTATTGGTACCTATCGAATCAGCTCGACGAGTTCAGACGATGTCAGTGTATTTGTGTGTATTGGTGTGATTTTTTGTAAACTTTGTTCACACGTTTTTGCGAAACTGGGAAGTACAATAAACATGATTTTTGTCTTAAAAAATTTGATTTTTCTCCCTCTTCAATGTATAAAAGAAAAAAAAACAAAATAGTTTGAAAAATAAATTTTCATAGTAATTATCATCAAATGATCACTCCAAAAACGTGTCAATTTGGCTTGCTAGCCACAACCAGCAATCACTAAAATCAATATTATCGTATATATGACGTCAAATTATACGTGACGTCATAGATACGCGCTTGCTATCTAAAAGTGGAAGGGAGAACAGACAGGCATTTTTTTTTAATCGAAAATTGAATTTCAAACCCCCACAGTGATGCACCAAATTTTCAAGTTAAGCGTAAGACGCCATCTTGGATTTCAAGATGGCACCAGAAAGCGAGCCCTTTCCGCAATACTCATACTTGTTCGAGTTTCATATGATTTTCAGAAATTTACAGCTTTGAAAAGAGTAGTGGAAGCCACCACATTTTTCTCCTTCTAATTGGGCCCTTTCACTAAAATACTCAATTAATAGAGATATTCATTCCACTTCCGGTAGTTTCAAAGATTTTCATTTATTTTTCATTTAACTCATAAACAAAATAAATGACTTATGTGTAATTTAGCCTGTGCGTGTCCTGTTTAGACATCTTGATTGAGAACTGTCACCAAGGATGTCAGGTTTTCTGATTTTTTAGGAATTTTTCTTATTTTCGGGAGCTAGTCCTAATTTTTCAAAAACGCTTTAATTGTCGTAGTTTGTTTTAGTAAATCAGCCTTTTAAATGTCCTGATTTGTTCTGATTTTTATAAATATTTCTAAATTTTAACTCAATTTATTGTTATTTGATGAGAACATCAAACAAATCTTTGATAAAATAGTTTAACAGATTCAACCGTTCAATCTTTGGTTCAAATGATATTTAAATGGTGTTTTTTTCTAAATTAACTGCAGGCCAGCCAAAGCTCTTCTCGCTTCAGTTGCATTATTTGAGGCGTCTTCAGCTCCTGTATTTTCATCAAATTAGTGGTGTCCTGCAAAGTCCGGATTCTTTTTATCGCGGTGTCCTGATTTTCGACAAAACCACCTTATTTTAAAGGGGTTTTAAATCAAGCTCTGCGTGCCTTTATGAACATGTTAATAGAACATACAGAACTCTTTCTTAACAACTTAAACAGTATATTAAGTAAAAGCTTTATTAGAGTTTTCAAAACTACCATTTTTACTACTGCAACTACATTTTTATGACCATAATAAAACAGTTATGAAACTATCTGCATTTAAAACGCCATAATAAAACAACAAAAACGTGTGAAACGTTATGCGCCACAGGCTAAAATTGATCCAAGGCCTAGTAGGGGAACTAGGGGTAAGACGCCCCCATCGAGAAGAATCTTCTAGTACTCATCAATGAAGAATGCAATCCAGTAAAATCGACAAGAGTTTTGAAAAGGGGACTATTATTCACTATAAATATATAAAATGGCACAAATAAACCAATAATATAAGCCTCAATTGTTAAATTAAGAAAGACTTTCTAAAGTGTGTACCCATACGCGCCATTCAACGTTGATTACGTGTTTATTGATTTGAGTGCCCCCGGAAGTGCTTGACAGGTTAAAACACATGTAATTTACTTCACAGATTGAAAATATATTGCTTCGCGCAGTGTTGCCAGATGTACTGTCATTCTTGTGAAAAGTTTACTAAATCTTTATGAAATTCAGGAATTTCAAATATTTCCGTTTATATTAAAGTTATGTTTTCCAATTCAACATAGAAATTTTGTCTTAACTATTGTGAAGGAAATTGTTCTTAATTTAAACAAATATGAAACCAGCTTGAAGATAAAAATTTTTATTTAAAGTTGCCCAAATAATAAAAATAATTATTTAATTAGATTTTTTTTTGTTTTTGATGAATGTAAAGACCCATTTTCACCATTAGAACAGATGACTGGTGTTTTTTTTTGCTCTTAGATGTCGTAGTTCCTTACGAGAAAAGCTGAATAATAACAAGAAAAACTCCCAAAATATTTTGTTTTCGTATTTCGTTAAATTAACGTGATATAAAAAACTTAGAAAGTCCACAAGTCATTTTTAGAAATGATGAAAAAAAAATTTATTAGTGAAATACTGATGGTGGCGCATCTTGTCGGCTTTGCGCATTTTGTACCTAGTTCCCCTACAAAGTTCAATGGATCAGATCAGATCACGGGAAAGGGTCGCTCAAGCCTGAAGTTTGTATGGGATTTCGAGTCATTTTGCTCAGGAGGAGCATGAAAAACTAGTGTTTGCTTTGCTTTGCTTTGCTTGGTTGACTACTCACATCCACCTTAAATCATTTTACTTTAAATGCAACATGAGAAATATTCTGAATCGATTGTTCTTCACAAGCTTCTTCAACCTTTAAATGTATTTTTTATCGTTATTAAAACAAACGCATTTTAAGTTCCATGATCGCAGGCGTAGCTGAGTAGAAAGAATTCCACATCGCCATCAATTCCATCGAGGCCATCAATTTCGTCCAGAAGTCAAATGAATGGTATCCGGGATTGACAGCACATTAACATTGAACAAAATTGATGCTCTCTCTTTACACATCAATAACGGCGCCGGTCACGTCCTAGTAGTCAATGGATAGAAGGAAAATAGACGAAAGAGATTGGAGGATTCATGCTTTAGGACCTCTGCATCCTAGCAAAACAATTTTGTAAAAAAGGATGATCAGGAGACACTTTTGGCTTGTGTTATGAGATTTGGGTTAAAATCCTATTTTCATAAACTCCTGTGATTTCGTATTGAAACTCTTCAATTCAGTTGACGTTTTTTTTAATAAGAACATAATTAAAATTCGATCAGAAATCGTAAGGGTATACCCTTTGTCGCATAGTTAACTCCCTGCTTCAATCAGATTTAGTTTTAACTAAAACCTGAAACAATTTTTCAATAAATTTAAGTGGACCATCAGATTTCAGAAGATATGATTTCCGAACTTCTAATGGTTTGATCTTATTCTTTACGTTAAGCATGAAAAACCAGTTTTTCATCTATAAATAACTTTGGCCTCTCCTTCGGCCGATTTTTTTCTTAGACGGTCAGGGCGGTCGAAAATGGTGACGTGTCATTAATAGTGATTTGACATAGAACCTTGTACTACATCTAGGATCAATTTTAGCATTCAGCGCATAACTTTTTCAAAAATTGGGTCTTCATTTTTTTACTTACTGTATATTTTAAAGGCGTCCCAAGCGTTATTCCGCGATCTGATCTGAAATTTGAAATCCAATTTGAATGTGTTTTGTCAATTTCAGCAATATCTTTCAATAACGATCAAAATATGGGATCATTTTTTAAATTTTCATTTCTATCCATTCATTCTGGACGGTTTTCCACCATTTGGACCAAAATTTCAGATTGCTGTTTCTGGCGTTTTTCGGATTTGGCTGGAATTTTGTTTCTTTTTTCGTGATCATTATTCGTGTTCGGATCAGAATTTGAGATCATAGCTTTGAACGGGTCTGTTGATGATATATAATCTCACATAATACCATCCAGTAAGCCCAACCTAAGAAACAATTTTAATTCTTTGAAGTTTTATTTGCAAATGCTGTTGTTTTATGCAAGGTAAATAAAATGCTTGATATCAGAAGCATATTTCGATTAGAACACTAATCTAAACCTTTATAAACCTTTAGACGTATAAAGCTTTATCACTTTCCACAAAATGGAACAAATGGAATAGAAAAGAGTCAAAATCAATGCGTGGAGGATATTATCTGGAATAAGGTTTCCACATTTTTTCCAGCGTGAATACGGGCCGGACAAATTCAGCAATTTTATATTAAAACCCGTCAAAATTCAGGAATTCGATTTCAAAATTGACGACCATAAATCCAGGCAATTTACGGGCAATTTTTGTTAAAACTCAGAAATTACTCAACAAAAGCCAATTTTTTGTTATTTATCAAAACTCTTCGCGAGATTCTAAATCGCATTTTAAGCTTCCAAAAATCCTTTTATGATTATTTTCACAAAACTTGCCCAAAAAATTTCGATATCGAGACATAAATGGAAAAGTGAAAAAATTTAGGCAAAGTCCGGACATTTTTTGAATGAAATCCTAGCAACCAGGCTGGGCTGAACTGTTGCCAAATTTTATATGAAATGTCTGAGCAAAACCGGGCAATCTGGCAACCTTAATCTAGAATAACTCTTAGTGAATCATAGATATAAATGAAATAGGTTTTATAATTGAATTCTTACCTACATTTCCTACATATATCGCATCAGAAAGGTCATTCAAGTACCAAATTACTTATTGAAAAAAAAAAACTTGCTCGGCTTGGGGATCGAACCTTCCTGGTCAGAATCGAACACGCTACCACAAGACCACGCCTGGATGTTTTTTTTTTTTGAGCCGTTTTGAGCTATTTTGTACCCTTTATGTGACTTAAGTTCCTTACAACGTACATATGAATCACTTTTGCAATTTTCAAGTTCATTAAAGAGGGCAAAATAAGTCCCGTTTTGAGCACTTTTGTGGCCATTAGGGACTAAAGTCCCTTACAATGTACATAGAAATCACTTTTGCAACTTTTAAGTTCGATAATGAGTTCATAAAGATCACTCAAGGGAATTGGGCAGTTGATTTTCTTTGTCAGCCAATATGTAAATTTCATACCCTTCATTCATGTTAATATGTGTCTTTTGATTGCTTGGGATTTTAACCTACATAAGTGTATGGATGTATCGCATTCAAACACACTGTTTGAGTTTTTTCCCGATGCATCGCACACATTGTTTGTATTCCAAATGAATGATTTGTGCAAAGTTTTGAAAGCAGTGAGTATGCTCCAGTATTCACCCATAAATGGTTTTAAATGGAAACAATTGTACATACATTGTAAGATTTTTCTAGTTTTGTTTCGCTTTTTTTTTTATTTGCATTCAAGTGGTGATGAAATTCAAAACCATGCGGAAATAGTCATAAACTACAACACTATAGTGTCCTGCTGATTTCAGGACTGAGAGCGAGCGAACGAACGAACGAGAAAGTGGCTCCTCCATCACAGTTCGGCCGTTTGTTGATTCACGCTGATTCTAAATATTGGTGACAGATCATAAATTTCATACGCCTAGCGAGCCTGGCAGAATTGACTTCTGTGCCTATATATGAAGTGAGCCTGGTAAGTTACGTTCAGGGAAAAAGTCCGAAACAAATGGTAACACGTTACGCAAAAACCGTTTGCCAATTGATTGTAAATATTTGCTCGGTGGAGAGATTACTCTACCGTTTGGAATGTTTGCAATTCGTTATTTTACAGCAGATTTTATTTCGCTTAGATAAAACTGCTGATTGATTAACTTTTGCTGGAAGTATTGTGATTTTATTTTAGAATTTTTTAACAAAAAGTTTCGTCCAGAAAGTACAGAGAACCATAAATTCAACAAACACACACTCTTCTAAGAGAACCTTTCGGAAAAATAGACTACCAAATGTCATAGAGTCGGGCGTATCAAAGCAAGAGTTATTTTTCTCGAGTTACACAAACATTGATTGCAGTTCAGTTGGAATAACTTGGCAATAAATTTCGTCTCCCGATCGCCGCCAATTTTTCCTACCACCCGGGAAAAACTATGGTTTGTTTTTTTCTCTTCGAATAGTACGATCGTTTTTCCGTGGCAGGAGATGAACGAAATTATTGGCACCGCATCAAGAAATCCTGCCCCTCAGCTCATCTCCAACGCTGACCCCAAAACTGAAGTGAACAGTGAATCGGAGCAAAAAAAAAACCAGCGGTCTTGGCGTATTTGTCTCTCGCTTTCAAGTCAACTGTTTCCACCCGGATTCTCGAATGAATGTAAGAATGTAGGTATGTCTGTTCAATGCTGGCGGCTGCCAACCGGAAAGTGCCATGGAATGTATGTTTGTATCTCGCACATGTTCCGAGGATGTTGTGACACAAGACCACTATCTGCTGCCAGTTTTTATTAGTTTTCCTATTTGGGTTAGAGGTCACGTTTGTTCAGATTATTTCCGCTCGCCATCTTCATCAGGCTTCCGTTGGTGGATCGATCCACCTAAGAGAGTGACGATGGTTTTCTAGGTTTAATTTTTTGTAGTGATTAATTTTTTTAGTTATCTTATTTCTTATATTAATTTTTTTGTAGTTATTCTTATCTACTCAATTTTCTGTCCAGTTTAGAAACATTAAAAAAAGCAATGAATCACATTTGGAGAAAACGCTTGACTCAATTGTTGTCCGCAGAGAGCAAACGCGGTGTAGGAAAGTCTTGTCAATGTTTTCATTAGGTGAAGGTCCTTTAAATCAAAATTCAAAATCCTACGGAAATTTTTGCTGTACTAAGAACTTGAAGATTATTGATGAAGATTTGATTCTTCAAATAATGGTAGCATTCCCATTTCCCCTATTTTTGGTAAGAGTTCCTTTTATGCATTTGAGTTATTCCTCCAGCCCTTTTACTGGGTGATTTACGCACTGTTGTATCTTTGTGGAGAGCTCTTTGGCAATTTCGTCCGCCCGGATCTATTGAAAGCCAAGATTCATCGCAAACTGCAAAGAAATGCTCCCAACTTTTTTTGTCCCTCCAGTCCGAAATCTTTTCTCAACCCAGACTCCATTCAGTTCATCATGAATAAACAGTTTCCATTTGCCACGGACGCTGACGCTTTCGAATCAACAACTGAGACGGGGAAATGGTTACAGTAGTAAGTAGGGAAAAGTCGGGAAAAACTAGCAAAACTAACAGTAGCTTTTCGCCGGATGAGAAAGAAAAAAGACGAAAAAAGAAAGATCTTCCTTTCAGCTTCCCGTTTAGTATTCATTCCTGCCAGCCAAGCAAAACTTTATTTACGATTATTTTTGCGACTCGGGCCAAAAACGTCCGAACGCATAACACGATTTTATACTAGCAGATTTTTTCTAATTGTGGTCGTTTGACTCCCAAATTTTAAAATTTGAAATACTCGATTTTCAACCCCTAAATCTCGACTATCCAATCTCGACACCCACTTTTTGTTTTATCGACTCTCAATCGGTTAGAGACTCTCGACTCTCCACTCACGAGTTTAGACTCTTGATCGACTTTTGACGCTCGACTCTAAACTCTTGACTCTCGATCGATTCTCGGTCGTCGACTCTTGTCGACTCTTGATCGACTTTTAAATCTCGACTCTAGACTTTCGACTTTCAACTCACGATTTCGACTCTCACCTCAACTCGACTCTCGGCTCTAGACTCTCAACCTAGTCCAGACTCTCAATCGACTATCGACTTTCGACTCTCGACTTTAGACTCTCGACTCTCGAATTTCGACTCTCTACATTTGACTATCGACTTTCGACTATTGACCCTTAACTCTCAACTCTCGACTCTAAACTTTTGACTATCGACTATCGACCCTCGATTCTCGCCTCTTGACTATCGACTCTCGACTAACGACTTACGACTCTAGAATCTCAATCGAATTCACACTTTCAATCGACTCCAGACTCTCAATCGACTCCAGATTCTCGACTATTGACTCTCGACTCTCGACTCTCGACTCTAGACCCTCGGCTATCGACTCTCAATCAACTTCAAACTCTAAATCGACTCTCTACTATCGACACTCTACTCTCGATTCTCGACTCTCGACTCTTGATCCTTGACTCTCGACTCTCGCCTCTCGACATTCGACTCTCGACTCTCAACTATCGACTCTCAATCAACTTCAAACTCTAAATGGACTCTCTACTATCGACTCTCTACTATCGACTCTCTACTCTCGACTCTTGATCCTTGACTCTCGACTCTCGCCTCTCGACTCTCGACTCTCGACTCTCAACTCTCGACTCTTGATCCTTGACTCTCGACTCTCGCCTCTCGACTCTCGACTCTCGACTCTCAACTCTCGGCTCTCGACTCTCTACTCTCGACTCTCAACTTTTGACTATCGACTATCGACTCTCAACTCTCGACTCTCGACTATCGACTATCGACTCTCGACTCACGACTCACGACTCTAGAATCTCAATCGAATCCACACTTTCAATCGACCCCAGACTCTCAATCGACTCTCCACTCTCGACTTTTGACTTTCTACTCTTGATTCTCGACACTCGACTCTTAATTTAAGACGATCGACTCTTGATTATCGTCTCTTGACTGGCGACTCTTGACTGTCAAATCTTAATTCTCGCCTCTCAAGTCTCAAATCTCAACTCAAATCTCTGGTTTCCCAATATCGACTCTTGACTCTCAACTCTCGACTCTCAATCGACTATCGACTCTCAATCAACCCCAGCCTCTCAACCGACTCCAGACTCTCAAACGATTCCAGATTCTTGACTCTTGACTCTAGACTCTCGACTCTAGACCCTCGGCTATCGACTCTCAGTCAACTTCAAACTCTAAATAGACTCTATACTATCGATTCACCACACTCAATTCTCGACTCTCGACTCTTGACCCTTGACTCTCGACTCTCGACTCTCGACTATCGACTCTCGACTCTCGGCTCTCGACTATATAGTCTCGACTCTCAACTTTTGACTCTCGACTCTCGACTCTAGACCCTCGGCTATCGACTCTAATCAACATCAAACTCTAAATCCACTGTCTATAATCGATACTCGACTCTCGGTTCTCGAGAGTCGAGAATCGAGAGTCGGGTGTCGAGAGTTGGGAGTCGAGTGTTGAGAGTCGAGTGTCGAGAGTCGAGAGCCGAGAGTCGACAGTCGAGAGTCGAAAGTTCAAAGTAGAGAGTCGAGAGTCGAGAGTCGAGAGTCGAGAGTCGAGAGTCGAGTGACGAGAGTCGAGTGTCGAGTGTCGAGAGTCGAGAGTCGTGAGTCGAGAGTCGAGAGTCGAGAGTCGAGAGTCGAGAGTCGAGAGTCGAGAGTCGAGAGTCGAGAGTCGAGAGTCGAGAGTCAAGAGTCGAGAGTCGAGATTCGAGAGTCGAGAGTCGAGAGTCGAGAGTCGAGAGTCGAGAGTCGAGAGTCGAGAGTCGAGAGTCGAGAGTCGAGAGTCGAGAGTCGAGAGTCGAGAGTCGAGAGTCGAGAGTCGAGAGTCGAGAACCGAGAGTCGAGAGTCGAGAGTCGAGAGCCGAGAGGCGAGAGCCGAGAGTCGACAGTCGAGAGTCGAGAGTCGAGAGTCGAGAATCGCGAGTCGAGAGTCGAGAGTCTGGAGTCTAGAGTCGAGAGTCTAGAGTCGAGAGTCGAGAATCGAGAGTCGAGAGTCGAGAGTCAAGAGTCGAGAAACGAGAGTCGAGAGTCGAGAAACGAGAGTCGAGAGTCGAGAAACGAGAGTCGAGAGTCGAGAAACGAGAGTCGAGAGTCGAGAATCGAGAGTCGAGAGTCGAGTGTCGAGAGTCGAGAGTCGAGAGTTCAAAGTCGAGAGTCGAGAGTCGAGAGTCGAGAGTCGGGAGTCGAGAGTCGGGAGTCGAGAGTGGAGAGTCGAGAGTGGAGAGTCGAGAGTCGAGAGTCGAGAGTCGAGAGCCGAGAGTCGAGAGTCGAGAGTCGAGAGTCGAGAATCTGGATTAGTTTGAGAGTCTGAAGTTGATTGAGAGTTGAGAGTCGATTGATAGTCTGGAGTCGAGGGTCAAGAGTCGACGCTCAGCTCTTTACTCTCGAATCTTGTCTTTCGACTCTTGACTCTCGACTCTCATCTCTCAACTCTCGACTCTCAACACTTGACTCTCAACTCTAGATACTTTCGACTTCGCACATTTGACTCTCAACTTTCGACATCCGACTTTTGATTCTCGAATCCAAACTCTCGACTCTCCCGTCTCTCGAATCTCCTTGACTCCTGGTTTCTATTTCCGAACTTTTACTCTTTGCGTATGGACTCTCAATTTTGCTGTAAGAGATAAACCAAATCACATTCAACAGTCTTTCAAAGGGAAAACTCCATTCAAGGAAGTTCCCTCGCCACACTAAATTGTTACAAAGTACCAAAGCTAAATAGCTACCGAAAATGTACAGACCCGGGTCCACAGAACTAGGGTAATTCATGGCACTTTTAATAAACCAGAACTAATTTTTGCTCATTACGAAAAAATATCGCTATTAGAGCGACGACGAAGATGGTGAATACGAAAACGACGCCGCCGTCGTCGTCTTCGTTGTCGTCTTTCGATAGAGTCCATCCGCCCTTTCGGAGAGTTTGGAAAGGGCCAGATTTCTTGCCCTAAAGTAGTGGAGTACTGTCTTTGATTCGAAACCAGCGCACTGCATTGAGATGCTGGTTCGAAGGAGGGAAAGTCAAAATATGCAACCTTAGGGCAATGGCAAAGAGAACGAAACCGACGACGCCGTTCGCCAAAAGTAATAAAACATCAATAGGAAAGTTTGTGCGGTTTGTGTTGTTTTCTTTTCCTGAACGAATTTTGGTTTGCTAGTGGAAAACATGCTTGGGAATTTTGACAAAAATATTCTGAATTGAAAATGGATATTCGTAAATAAGGAAGTATTTGAATACACATTGTTATAATATGATCTTATTCACTGCCTATTAAATTGACATCTCTTAGAATAGCGTCGTGACAACATTGTGAAAAGGCAACTCCGCAAAACCAATTTTCAACCTGCTACCTACTTTTTTACGGAAATAAAAATTTTGCTCAGCCATCGAGCTCCAACAGGTGGTTCCAGGATTCAACGGGCACTGGAACTTTCAAAGTTAATTTTTCATTTTCTTTCGACTCAGTTCGAGTGAAAAAATCGGTTCTTTACTATAAGGGAGCTTGTTGTAACCGGCTTCTGGTAACTTACGAGTGGCTGGAGCTTCACTTGCATTCTACTAGAATTGCTAGTAATGAAAAAAAAAGTGGGCGCTCTCCACGGGAACTAACTTGGGTCAATGGAAATTCCAGAGAAAACCAAAAGGCGTTTCCCGGCGAAGGTGTAAAGAGAACAATTTGTAATGTAATTTCCTGCCTCGGAGGGTATTCTTGACCTATGGCGGTGGTTTGGAGCGTTTTTTTGCAGTGATTCTCCAGCAATCAAGCTCAAGGAGACTTATTATTTAACTCTTTTTGGCCATTTTTGACCATCATTTACTCTTATTGAACTCTTTTTAACTATTTTTGACTCTTTCTGACCCTTTCTGAATTTTTTGACTCTTTTTGTTTCTTTTCGACTCTTTTTAACTCTTTTTAACTCCTTTATTCTCTTTTTGACTCCTTTTGACTTTTTTTGACTCGTTTTAACTCTTTTTGACTCTTTTGGACTCCATTTGTCTCTTTTTGACTTTTTTTGACTCTTTTGGATTCCTTTTGATTCTTTTTGACTCTTTCTGATTCTTTTAGACTCTTTTTGACTCTATTTGACCCTTTTAGACTCTTTTGATTTTTTTACTCTTTTTTACTCTTTATGATCTTTTATACTCTTATTGACTATATTTGACTCTTTTGGACTCTTTTGGACTCTTTTGGACTCCTTTTGACTCTTTTTGACTCTTTTTGACTCTTTTTGACTCTTTTTGACTCTTTTTGACTCTTTTTGACTCTTTTTGACTCTATTTGACTCTTTTAGACTCTTTTTGAATCAATTGGACTCCTTTTGACACTTTTTGACTCTTTCTGATTTTTTTTTTTACTTTTTTTTGACTCTTTTTGACTCTTTTTGATAATACTTTTTGACTCTTTTGACTCATTTTTACACGTTTTGACTCTTTTTGATCCTTTTTATTTTTTTTTTTTTTTGACTCTTTTTGACTTTCCTGACTCTTTTAGACTCTTTTTGACTATATTTGACTCTTTTTTTTCTTTTTTTGACTCTTGAAGAGTCAAATCTTTTTGACTATTTCTGACGCTTTTTGACTCTTTCGACTATTTTTGACTTTTTTTGACTCTTTTTGTCTCATTTTTACACGTTTTGACTCTTTTTGACTCATTTTTACTCTTTTTGACTCTTTTGGACTCTTTTGGACTCTTTTTGACTCTTTTGGACTCTTTTTGACTCTTTTGGACTCCTTTTGACTCTTTTTGACTCTTTTTGACTCGTTTTAACTCTTTTTTAACACTTTTCGACTTCTTTGACTCTTTTTGACTCTCTTCGACGTTTTTTTTCAACTTTGTCGAACTTCTTTTGACAGTTTCGTCATTTTCGACAATTTTGACAATTTTGCCAATTTTGACAATTTTGACAATTTTGACAATTTTGACAATTTTGACAATTTTGACAATTTTGACAATTTTGAATATTTTGACAATTTTGACAATTTTGACATTTTGACAATTTTGACAATTTTGACAATTTTGACAATTTTGACAATTTTGACAATTTTGACAATTTTGACAATTTTGACAATTTTGACAATTTTGACAATTTTGACAATTTTGACAATTTTGACAATTTTGACAATTTTGACAATTTTGACAATTTTGACAATTTTGACAATTTTGACAATTTTGACAATTTTGACAATTTTGACAATTTTGACAATTTTGACAATTTTGACAATTTTGACAATTTTGACAATTTTGACAATTTTGACAATTTTGACAATTTTGACAATTTTGACAATAATGTCAATTTTGACAATTTTGACAATTTTGACAATTTTGACAATTTTGACAATTTTGACAATTTTGACAATTTTGACAATTTTGACAATTTTGACAATTTTGACAATTTTGACAATTTTGACAATTTTGACAATTTTGACAATTTTGACAATTTTGACAATTTTGACAATTTTGACAATTTTGACAGTTTTGACAGTTTTGACAGTTTTGACAATTTTGACAATTTTGACAATTTTGACAATTTTGACAATTTTGACAATTTTGACAATTTTGACAATTTTGACAATTTTGACAATTTTGACAATTTTGACAATTTTGACAATTTTGACAATTTTGACAATTTTGAAGATTATGACAATTTTGAAAATTTTGACAATTTTGACAATTTTGACAATTTTGACAATTTTGACAATTTTGACAATTTTGCCACTTTTGACAATTTGGACAATTTTGACAATTTTGACAATTTTGACAATTTTGACAATTTTGACAATTTTGACAATTTTGACAATTTTGACAATTTTGACAATTTTGACAATTTTGACAATTTTGACAATTTTGACAATTTTGACAATTTTGACAATTTTGACAATTTTGACAATTTTGACAATTTTGACAATTTTGACAATTTTGACAATTTTGACAATTTTGACAATTTTGACAATTTTGACAATTTTGACAATTTTGACAATTTTGACAATTTTGACAATTTTGACAATTTTGACAATTTTGACAATTTTGACAATTTTGGCAATTTTGACAATTTTGACAATTTTGACAATTATAACAATTTGGACAATTTTGACAATTTTGACAATTTTGACAATTTTGACAATTTAAACAATTTTGACAATTTTAACAATTTTGACAATTTTGACAATTTTGACAATTTTGACAATTTTGACAATTTTGACAATTTTGACGATTTTGACAATTTTGACAATTTTGACAATTTTGACAATTTTGACAATTTGACAATTTTGACAATTTTGACAATTTTGACAATTTTGACAATTTTGACAATTTTGACAATTTTGACAATTTTGACAATGTTGACAATTTTGACAATTTTGACAATTTTGACAATTTTGACAATTATAACAATTTTGACAATTTTGACAATTTTGACAATTTTGACAATTTTGACAATTTTAACAATTTTAACAATTTTGACAATTTTGACAATTTTGACAATTTTGACAATTTTGACAATTTTGACAATTTTGACAATTTTGACAATTTTGACAATTTTGACAATTTTGACAATTTTAACAATTTTGCCAATTTTGACAATTTTGACAATTTTGACAATTTTGACAATTTTGACAATTTTGACAATTTTGACAATTTTGACAATTTTGACAATTTTGACAATTTTGACAATTTTGACAATTTTGACAATTTTGACAATTTTGACAATTTGGACAATATGGACAATTTTGACAATTTTGACAATTTTGACAATTTTGACAATTTTGACAATTTTGACAATTTTGATGAGGAATTTTCATTTAAGAAAAAATTGATAAACTTCTTCTAACTCAGAAGAGCGAATGTTTATATTTTTCCGCCATTAAAAATTTTGCAAATGCCAAAATGGATTGTGATGGAGATGAAGCATTCGAGATTGCACAACACATCCAGCCACGTCTTACTTGACTGGTTCCGGCAGCCATCGAGAGGAGAACCACTTCGCCGAAGACGCTTTTCCGGCGGTTTCCCGGGGCCGATAATTTATGGTCGCTGATAATGAAAACAGATATTTTCCTCCTATTGATCACGCGTTCTTATTTTCTCGCTTTTTTATTTAGGGCAAACTGAATCGAGCTGGTCGAACTTTGATATGGCGCGTAGAAGGAACGGGAAAGTAAAAGTGGTCCTCCTAGAGAATAAGAGGGCAGCGATAAAGGCCCCTGGATGGGATCCCACGTTTAGAGACATGAAAAGAAATGAAAAGAAAAAAAATTAGGGTACGCAACCATATCCAGTCGATTGTGGCATTTTTAGATTCTCCGGCACTATCTCCTGGAAGCATCTCCTTTTCTTTGTGGCATTTTCCAAGTGCATGCTCGAAACGCACACATCTCGATCGGAGGATTCTTCCATTCTAGGGTAAAAGGCCACGACCCCGGGTGCTATAGGAAAGGGACCGAGACATGCGATGGACCAGAGACCGGTGCCGATAGACAGATACATAGGCCAGGGGCAAGCAGCCGGGAACCAGGGACAGGGAACAATTCTTGAGTCGGCCGGCCTCACGAAAGAAGATATGAAGGCAATAAATCACCCCGGATGTATTGTAATATATTTTGATTTAATATCGAACTCAGGATACATTATGAAGAATTATGGTGCGAGATGTTCTGAGTTTTCGGGGTGCGATGCTGAAAGGTGATGGCCGTAAATATCGGGGATGCGCGTACCCGTGTGCTGGTGCGTATGCGTATGTGTGTGTGAGCCTGTGTCTGTGCGTATGAGGGTGCTGGAGGCTGCGAATTGCAAAAAGGGACCGAAACGCGCCCGGAATACAAAAAAGGAATTAGGTTGCCAATTTTTCGAAACCCCGCCATACGTTCTGGAGGGTAACTGAAAAACACAGTTCGACAAAATTATATCAGAGTCTTCTGAAGGTGATACGAGTCATTTAAAGTATGTTTTATTTCATCAATTAAGAGTATCATTCCTGATCATACCTGCATTGAACCGTCAGACACAAAACAAACTCTACAACCATAAATTTAAGACGAGAACACCTGATGTGAAGACCACTGTTGGAGATTGTCACGTCATAAAATCATTATCCGTAATCATTGGAAGGCCAACAATCTTTTACCTCACCTAGACAGGTAGCAGACGATTAAGAAAAAAAAAAAATCGTTTCGTTTCTAAGTTTCTCGAAAAAAAACCTTGAAATTAAAGAAGGTTTTTACAGTTTAGCTCATCATGTTTCCTGTCCATCTCTCCGATTTTTTTCTTACCCTCTAGCAAGCACCAGACCTTATTGGAACATGTGTCTGAAATGCTCCAAATTAAATGCCGAAATGTGATAAATTTTCCTACGACTTACAATAAATCAGCAGGGCCTGTCCCAGTCAGAAATTAGTCATCGCCTGGGTACTTTCAGATGTTGAACCATTTTCCTTAAACGGTCCACGTTTTCCCTTCGGAATAAAAACTGGCACCCTTCCCGAAAGTTTTCTTGCCCAGTTGTAGTGTCAGGAAAACGCGGACAATCTTCCCATTCTGGGACCTGGGCCCTGCAGCAATTATTCGATCCTAATCAACCTGCTTGCTACCGCTCGGTGGCTGGGAGTTCATCCGAAAAATTTCCACCACCAATGGACGGACATGGACCAACGCCCACCACATCGCACCGAAATAGGTCCTTAGGATGGCCGAACGAAAGACCAGTAAAAGGGGAAAACTGATCCGGAAAGATTAAAAAAAAAATCCCCTCGTTATCGCTTCCCATGCAGAAGTCATAGCTATCATTTATCTGAAATTTTCAGGAAATATACTTCTTCAAGGATATTTCTTTTTTTTTTCAATAAAAATACTTTCAAATAATCTACAAACTTTTTAAAAATGACAAATAATTTTGGTGTCGGACATTTCTTTTAAGTAATATTTCGCTGTTCTGTAAAAAAATGAAATTTTGAGAGAATTTTTTCATTCGTTTCAGCTAAAAAAAAATTGATATTGGAAAAATAAGGTCATTTTCCAAGAGTAAGCCCGTATTGGACAAATGAATAGGAACCCTATCAAATGGTTTACTTTGAAGAAAAAATGAAAATGGAAATAGTGGGAGGGCCTAGAGTAAGCTTGCCAGATTGCCCGGTTTTATCCGGGTTTGCCCGGATATTTGATGCAAAATTTCGAGAAAGTCCGGTTCAGGCCGGTTGCCCGGATGTCGTGAAAAAAGTCCGGATATTGCCCGGATTTTTTCACAATTTTCACAAAGAATTAAAAAAAAAAACAAAGTTTTTGAGTAAGTTTCAGCAAAATTGACTGTCAGTATGGAAATTTTCAACGGTTGTTTCAAATAATTTCGCTGATTTACTTTTATAAAACTTTAAATATTTAAGTGTTCCAAAAAGTTGTTGGAAGTCTGCAATTACATTAACAAAATATTATTTTCGATTTTTTTGCATTTTTTCTTTGCTTTTATAAAACATAACACCTAAATTTTGCCCGGTTTTTGGATTTGAAAAATTGTAATCCATGCCCGGATTTTGCCAGGTTTTTTTGAAAAAATGCCCGGAATTGCTAGGCCCGGATGGTAGTGAAAAAAATTCTGGCAACCTTAGCCTAGAGGAATGTGTGAAGGTAAAATTTGTTTTGCTCAAACTATTTAGCAACTATTTTAATTTTTGCCCCTAAATATATGCACCGTAATAGTTCTTTTTTCGTTTATAAATGTGTTTAAAAGAAAACGTTAAAAAGCAAGGTAAAAATGATAAACTAGCATCTGCTAATATTTTGAAAGTGTTTTTGTATCCTTGATGATCAAGAAAACTCGTTAAAACCGGCGAAATAGAGACTGATCAATGTTACCTCAAAGCATCAAATTCTAAACAGAGATGGAATAGATTTTTACATGAAATTTAAAGTATTCTAATAAATTTCTGCAACCATGTTTTACGTTCATTAGAGTCCAGTACTGGTTTTAAAAATATGAAACATGCCACATTCCCCTTTAAAGAAAAAAAAATTGAAATATATTAGAAAAAACTGATCCAGAATACCCCGGATTACGGTACAATATTTTTGGTGCTCATGTTGCAAAAACTGATTTAAAAAATTTTTTTTCTTCCTCAATTCGAATCATTTGTCAGATTTTTTCTATCACCTCTATTTTTGGTGATATGGAGTTTTGAAAGTAATTAAAACAAGAGTAATTAATACATTTATTATCAAAATGTTTGTAATATTCTACAGCAGAGATGAGCAACCCACGGCCCTCAAGACATGTTTGTGTGGCCCACGCAGCTTTTCTCAAATTGAAATTATTTCACTTATTTTTTTTTTTTTCAAGATAGAATGTTGATAATCAAATTGGGATCTAATACCTATTAACACGTTCGTCGCCACGCTCATTTTGGTATTTTTACTAGCCGGGCTCAAAGAGATTCTTGGAGCAAGAAAAAAAGAGGAAGAATTCCACGATATGAAATGTGTGGCTTAACTGAGCGGCAGGGTTGCCAACATTTTTTTTTTATCAGGGAACTGATCAAATAAAAATCAGGCTACGTCAAAGTAACGGAAATTTCGCTCAAAGTGATGACCTTTTTTTGGTCATTTGTACCAAAAGCATTGAGAAAAAGTTACTACAGCTTAAAATTCTCAAAGTTTACTACCAGTTACTAAAGTTTATTCCATCTAAATATAAAATTTTTGCAGTTTAAAGCTGCTCAACATCTGCTCTTGAAAATCAGTTTTTTCATCATCACTACGTCCGGAACACAGTCAAAATCAAGCATATTTTCAAAAAATCCGGAAAATTCAATGGCTTATCAGGTTGTCAGGGTGTACCTCGAAAAATCAGGCATATCCTGAAAAATCAGGCACGTTGGCATCTCTGTTGAGCAGCTAACTTGCCTTCCACCCAGGAAATACTCTTGTCACTAGAATATGGGTTCCATGGCGACGAACGTGTTAAGGTTGTGTCAAATTTTCAAGTCTATTGAAGCAAAACTGTAGAAATTATAGGCCTTTATCTCTTCTTATCTAACACTGCAAGAATTCGGCGCCAGAAACTTCAAACGCGTTTTTCTCGAAAGCACATTTTTAAAGTCAGTGGACATCGTCATTTGAAAACTACTTCACCGATTCTTTTCAAATTTGAAACATATTTTCTACATATAAAATACCAAACCTCAACGATTTTCTTTTTTTTTTATCTTTGGGGAGATTTTACAGATAAAAAATGGCGGATTTTTTCGTGAAAAATCGTAGTACTTCAAACGGCCAAAAAAATTTCAAAAAAGAATTTTTTAAGTAAAATAAAATCGTTGAGGTCCAGAAAAACATCTGTTAAAAATATTTTGCTCTGATTTTTTGACTTTAGATGATTCTGTGCTGAGATACAGTGTCCACCGCAAATCCTGTTTTCTAAAAGGCATCCTCGAAAGTGCTCCGTCACCGGCTCATTTTTCAATATTTTTCTTCAAAAAATTTACTAAATGTTCTTTTAACAATGCTTTGTATAATGCAAAAAATTTGAATACATTTGTTTGAACGATAGCTCTAGAAAAAATCGTGAAAATGGTGTTTTTTTTTACCCGTTAGACCCCCCCCCCCCCCCACCCCTTAAAATCAAATTAAATGTCGGTAATTTAGTTAAACATGCGCTTCACTTGTTTGCCGTCGCAAGTGCCCCACCTTTATTGATTTCATGTAAAAGCATAGATGCAATCTTGTTTAAACGTAGTATTGGAGTTTTTTTTTTGTGCAGGTTACATTTGTCCTAATTATTATCTACCACTTTGAAATTGAAATTCTTCAGCGGATCGTGAGAGAAAACAAAAAATCGCAAGGCTACAAACAACAGGCATTTCTAAGTTTGTTAGTGAGATCATATTTTGTGCTCAGCAGATTTTTTTTTTCAAAATTAAGTTATTTGATTAAATTTGGAAAAAAATGGTCTGTTCTGTTAGCTCTCATTCAAATACTGAAATAATAAATATAAAATCATACAAAAATTACTTTTTCTATTATTTTTGAATAATGAAGACTGGAAGAACGATTCCAGATTTCTCATCGACATGATTGAGCATCAAAGTCTCCGACAAACATTCTGAATTCTCGACAAAAACAATATTTGTTATTCTGTGGGTCGACCCAATAATTCTGTGAGGGTTATCTGTAATGCTATTTTAAGAAATTTCCTAGAAAAATCATGCCAAACATCGATATGCTGAGTCATTTGACTTGGAAATAGACCATCCACATTACCATAGTAATAAGACATTCTTGAATCAGCTTTGGAAAGGTTATTCTAGTGTAAGGTTGCCAGATTGCCCGGTTTTATCCGGGTTTGCTCGGATATTAATTCAAAATCTGACAATAGCCCAGGCCAGGCCCAGTTGCTCGGATTTCATTGAAAAAAGCTCGTATTTCACCCGAATTTTTTCACTTTATTTGCCAAAACAAACTAAAAAACCAAACTGTGTTGTTGAACTTTTGTTGCGACAGTGTTATAATAATAACCATGAGAATTATTTTAATGCCTAAAATACAATTTAAAAGCTGCTAGAGAAAAAAAAAATGTTTTTTCCCTATTTGTGTTGAGTAATTCCTGGATAATGGTCAAATTAGCTCGGATATTGGCCGGATTTTGAGTCGAAATTTTGGAATCAAATGCCCGGATTTTGCCAGGTTTTAGGATAAAATAGCCTGGATTTTCTAGCCAGGGTACGTGCTGGAAAAATTCTGGCAACCTTATTCTAGTGTTGTATATAAAATTCATGAAACCTGTTAAAAAAAATCTAGAATCATAAATCTAAACTGTAACTTTTAAATGGTCAGAAAAGGGGTGGGGTTTGAAAAAGTTTGGTTAAAAATCTGTGAAAGTTTGAGTTTTTCTGTGATTTTGATAGCATTTCTCAGCAGCATGCAATTAGCTTATAATACGGAACTGCAAACTTAAAACAGTTTTTTCACCTTTTTTTTTTAAATATCTTCGAAGACAAAATTTCAATTTGGAAAAAGCTTTAAGAAATGCTCAAAGAAAATAAGGATAGTAAGTCTTCAAATTCTTATATCGATTGAACGTCCAACGCTGAGGGGACAGTTATTTCCTTAAACATATTTTTCTCTTTTTAAATTTTTGCTGCGATTAGCTCCATTAGACATCTTAATCGAAATTTTTCCTTGCAAACGGTTCAAAACTTCAAAAGTTTTTGTTTCTAATAAAAAAGGGAAAACAAAAGATGTTTCTGTTTGTAAAATTGATCATTCGTGAAAAAGTTCAAATCGATAAAAAAAAACAAATTAAATTATTAGAAAATCATCTAGATTAAGTGATCTAGAAACCTATACTTTCGATTTCGTCTGATATTTTTCACTTTAAAACGTTGTTAAATTTCTGTTTTCTTTAGTCGCATGAATTCGTTTTATTATCCATCTTTCAGTTATGTTATCGTCAAAAATTTGTCGTTATATAAAAAAACGGTGTAGTGGAAACTTGTTCTCTACTCTACAATAACTTCAAAAATATATTTTTGTAAATATTGATTATAAGAGTATCATTATTATGATCACTAAACTATAGGTATTAGAACGAAAAAAAAATTACAACATTTTGATGTGATAGCAGAAATCGTTGGTTGTTAGTTTTCACTCATTTCCAAAGGTGTTGTCTATGGCCGGACACATCGAGTTACCATCAACTGGGGCAACATGCAAAAATTTTCAACTTCAATGGCTTCTAAAAAACTTATGTTCACAGTTAATCCTACCCATTATGCATCAAAAGTTTTGAGGATGATGGGACATCAAATTGGCTTAGTTAGAAAAGTTATTGGTTTCTTTAATAAGTTTTAATTTTATAAAAACATGCAATTTTCACCCTCCTTATAAAATGGGGTAACTTGCAACCAGCTTTGATTTGAATGAAAAATCTTATGAACACGTATGAAAATTCATAGTTTTTAATATATATGCGATGCCTTAAAGACCATTGAACGCATGAAAACACCAATTGCAGTATGATTTTGGTCTGTTAAAACTTATTTTCACATTTTTTTCTGAAACTAAGGATACTACATACATTTAGGGGTTAAATAAATCATTGAAGCATGAAATTTCAATGTTCACAAACGCGTGATACAAAACATTCATATTCCAGCACATAGAAAGGAGATTTACAAGGTGTTTCTTTGATTTGCATTTTGTTGCATTTTGTTGCATTTTACCCCAAAAAAAAAATATTTATTTAAAAAAATTGAGAGATTGATCGAAAAATATTTTTACACCAACAGTGGTGGTACAGCATGAGGAAACCAGTAAAAAGTTTGTAAGTAATATTATCAAGCCAATCCGTCATACTGGGTAAAGTTTTTTACGGCACCGGAAAATGCTAAAATTTGTACATTTTTTGCTCGATTTTTAAAATTTTATATAAAAATAAAAAAAAACTTTTTAAAACTAGCTTCAGATGCGAGAAATTAAACCATCATCAATTTGTTATCATCAAAAGATAACTTTATTACAATACATTGAATTAAGAATTGTCTATGACCGGACAGCAAAAATCAAAGTTTTCCAGGGGAAAAAAAAATATTTTCGTTTTTAAATCCTATTCTTCTGCTAACCATTGGGATACTATAGAAATGAAAAAATGAAATTTTCATGTTGGAATCATGTTAAATTTTCATTATTTTCTTGTCCGGTCATATTTTAGAAATTTTTTTGCTGGAAATCAAGGCAAAAATTAACTGTGTAGTTCTTGAGAAATTGTTGTTATTCAGGTAAAGAAATTAATTTTTTTTTATCTCATTCAATCACAAACATTTTCCTGCAACTTTCTATCAATATAATGTAATAAAAGGTAACATTCTTTGAACCTTGGAAAAATGTTAATTTTGCTACCATGTGTATTTTTTTAAATTTAGCTTTCATTTGTTGTGTTATTTTCATGTTATTTTTGTGATGTCCTTAAATCATTGTTATGGTTTTTTTTGTATCGTTCTAGTATCATTTTAATTTTTTGTTAAATTTTCATTTCAGTGGTTTTGAGTCATGTTTGTATAGTTGTTGTTCCATTTTTTATCATATTTTTATATTTTTGGGTCATTTTAAACATTAAAAAAAAGTGATTGTATTGTTTTGCTTCATTTCAATGTTAGTCATTTAAGTGTCATTTTTGTGTCATATTATTGTTATTTAAATGTCATTTTGTATTACGGTTGTACTTTTTTGGTGCAGAAGAAACAAAAATGATATTGATTTTTCAGAACAAAATAATCAACTTTCCCATACAAACGTAAAAGTTCAAATTTACTCACGTAAACGTTACTTGAAAATTCTGCAAAAAATCTTGGATGAGGCCTCAGAGTTGGAGCAATTTAAAAATTAACCCTAGTTAACTCACTCTATTGTTACAATTTTATCATGTTAAAATGATAACATTAGAAGTTTTGAGTTAAGAGATGATATTTTCGCTAGGCTTTTTAAATCCCTCATAGGGGAGAAGTCACCTCCCCCCCCATTCTTACGGCCATAATTCTTGTGTTATTTTTGTGTTAGGTATGTTTTGTTTTATTTAAGTGTAATTTTTTTTTTGTATATATTTTATGTTTTACTTTTGTGACACATTTGTGCAATTTTTGTATCATAGTTCAATAATTTCTATAGTTTCTGATGAATTCGACATTTTAATCATTTTTTTTAAAGTTTTTGCTATTTCGTAATTTTTGTAATTTTTGTAATTTTTGTAATTTTTGTAATTTTTGTAATTTTTGTAATTTTTTGTAATTTTTGTAATTTTTGTAATTTTTGTAATTTTTGTCATTTTTGTAATTTTTGTAATTTTTGTAATTTTTGTAATTTTTGTAATTTTTGTAATTTTTGTAATTTTTGTAATTTTTGTAATTTTTGTAATTTTTTGTAAGTTTTGTAAATTTTGTCATTTTTGTCATTTTTGTAATTTTTGTAATTTTTGTAATTTTTGTAATTTTTGTAATTTTTGTAATTTTTGTAATTTTTGTAATTTTTGTAATTTTTGTAATTTTTGTAATTTTTGTAATTTTTGTAATTTTTGTAATGTTTGTAATGTTTGTAATGTTATTTTTGTAATTTTTGTAATTTTTGTAATTTTTGTAATTTTTGTAATTTTTGTAATTTTTGTAATTTTTGTAATTTTTGTAATTTTTGTAGTTTTTGTAATTTTTGTAATTTTTGTAATTTTTGTAATTTTTGTAATTTTTGTAATTTTTGTAATTTTTGTAATTTTTGTAATTTTTGTAATTTTTGTAATTTTTGTAATTTTTGTAATTTTTGTAATTTTTGTAATTTTTGTAATTTTTGTAATTTTTGTAATTTTTGTAATTTTTGTAATTTTTGTAATTTTTGTAATTTTTGTCATTTTTGTAATTTTTGTAATTTTTGTAATTTTTGTAATTTTTGTAATTTTTGTAATTTTTGTAATTTTTGTAATTTTTGTAATTTTTGTCATTTTTGTCATTTTTTTCATTTTTGTCATTTTTGTCATTTTTGTCATTTTTGTCATTTTTGTCATTTTTGTCATTTTTGTCATTTTTGTCATTTTTGTCATTTTTGTCATTTTTGTCATTTTTGTCTTTTCCTCATTTTTGTCATTTTTGTCATTTTTGTCATTTTTGTCATTTTTGTCATTTCTGTCATTTTTGTCATTTTTGTCATTTTTGTCATTTTTGTCATTTTTGTCATTTTTGTCATTTTTGTCATTTTTGTCATTTTTGTCATTTTTGTCATTTTTGTCATTTTTGTCATTTTTGTCATTTTTGTCATTTTTGTCATTTTTGTCATTTTTGTCATTTTTGTCATTTTTGTCATTTTTGTCATTTTTGTCATTTTTGTCATTTTTGTCATTTTTGTCATTTTTGTCATTTTTGTCATTTTTGTAATTTTTGTAATTTTTGTCATTTTTGTGATTTTTGTCATTTTTGTCATTTTTGTCATTTTTGTCATTTGAAACAATGATTGATATAGCATTCATTTTAATCCATAACAAAATATCAACCTCATCGCATAACGGTCATGGAGTAGTTCAGTCGGAATCAAAATTTAGTCGTTCAATAATTTCAGCCGGTAAGACGCACGTCTTCTGCAATTTGTCATTGCGCTGGAAACCGTCACGCACTTTAATTGATCACACCCAGTGATACCTTTTCGATGTCGATGATTTCGTCTCCTTTTGAGGCAAAACGATTATTTTGAATTGCCACCCAGGTGTGACAGTGAAAATTTTTATTTAATAATGTCAACGAAGGAAGAATCATTCAAACTTTTTTACTCATTTATGTTTTGACAGGAAGATTATTAACTTGGGGTTTAATTTCCTAATCTGAACTATATCTTTATAATATCATCTTTAAAAAAATTGTCCCAAGGTCCCATTCACTTTTTTGTACTAAATTTGCCTACCGAACCCCGAAAAAATAATTTGTTATTGTCGTTCAGAAATTTCCCATACGCATTCTAGCTGAATTGGCGCTTAGCGGGACACTCCCTACAGCTATTAAACTTGGAGCCGCCAAAATTATCATAAATACTCATACGATAGCAATCTACACCATTCCATGGTGGATCCAAAACAGCGGCCAATGAACATTGTCATTGTCGTTTAGTAGTAGTAACACATAATTTTTTTGTAGGATTTTTTTTTCTTTCTTGAACAACGGAAGTGCACTCGAGGCCAAAAACCGTTTGTCACAATGGCTAGTAATTGGGAGGTCCGGCATGGAATATTGATGACTATTGACAATTGCGCCTCTAGATAATTGGGTATCTAGCCAGTTCTAGTCGAAAAAGTTTTATTCTCGCTGACTGCCGGGCCCAGACGACTTAACAGTCTAGCAGCGTACAGCTTAAAAGGTTCTCAAATTTGCCAAAAAGACGGTCAAAAGCAGCAGTCAAAAAACAACTGTTTTCAGTTGCTGTTGAATTCTTCAATTTCCGAGAAAAGATGGGCGCGAATCTTCGAAAGTCAGTTCGTTCTATTCTGAGACGTCTTTGGGTGGATCGAAAGCAATGTCCCATTCTCCCTACTACCCTCTTCATTCGTGGCGACGATTTTCCCCTTTCAGTCCCAAGCGGGAGCACTCCATAAGATAAAATAAAATAAAAAATGATAAAAAAAAAATCGTCTCAAGATTAATGGTCCATTTCTCCACCGCCATTCCGGGAAGATGATGCATGTCTCGCGAGAGAGATTTTTTTGTTCTGGGAGTTTGGGAAGAAAGTTTTATTTTCCACAACATGGTCCACGAAAAACAGTGCCTGCAAACATTGTCTGGTGCGTTGGACCGGCGCTAGATTTCGGAACCGATTTCTGCAGGCGTATCATACTACACATTTGAAGAACTCCTGAGCTGAGTTTGCAATTAAAATAGTTCACAATGCATCGTTTGTGTGCATCCTACATTGTAGAATGCAGAGAGAGAGTGGTGTACGCTGATGCATCTTCAATATTCCTAAATCACCTTCTGTCTGCCATCGGGGAACTGGTCGTCGCCATCATGCAAACAACCAACACCGGGAGAAATAAGTGAAAAGTGCATTTTCCCAATTTCGGCAAACCATGCCTCCGCGCGCCTTGCTTGGACTCATCCTATCCTGAAGGTCCAATGTATATGGATCACTGTAAATTAGGGGGGCGACAAACCAAAAATTTTCAATCTAGTTCAGATATAACGAAAAAGATTTTTTTTTTCAACCAATGCACAATGGGGAAAAAGTGTACAAACCGCAAAGAAATTCAATATCTTCCATTCTACACAATTCAAATCTATGAGAATATGCTTTCCTTTAATGAAAATGTCTGGAAAATTGATAGGACGTAGTTTCAGATGCCGCACGCATACTAATGAAGATAAAGTGCCTTTCCAACCTATAATTTGTCAACAATCAAGAAAAACACTGGATTGGACAAAAAAATTTTGAACAAAAACAGACCAATCTTGTGTGATTTCTGTTCGAAAAATCGAACGATGACTGTTCGAGCCACCACTCGCTTCTGAAAATTGAGTTTTGGCTGATTCTACCCTCAATTTGTCTTGCGTGTTTTTTTAACGAACAATTGAACGCCATTGTAAAATGGAGTTATAGCTGTTCGACCCTCAATTTCCCTATATTTTTTTTAATATTTCAGAAAAAGCATGTTTGGACTTGGGAATTTTGAACCAATGAGAACTAATTTGTGTTTTTTTTTTTGATGAATCGAATGAACGCTATTTGAGCCATCGCAAGCATTAGAATATGGAGTTATGGCTAAACTATTCGAAAATTGTAGGAGAATTGAGGGTTAAACAGCAATTACTCCATATCCAATGTGAGCGGTGGTTCAAACAGCCTGCATTTGATTCCTCGGAAAAAATCACACAAGATAAGGCCCTTATAGTCAAAAAGTTGGTTTGAAGAATCTCTTAAGAGAATAAGGGGTTAAAATATGGGACTATAACTCAGTTCGTAAGCTCGTGTGGCCTCTGAAAATATGTCCAGTCGATTTTACGGACATTTTCCCTAAAGGAATGCAAATTTATATAGATTTGGTTTGTGTCGGAGGGAACATATTGAACTTCTTCGCGGTTTTTACACTTTTTTCAACATTGTGCAATGTTAAAAAATCACAAATTTATTTCAAAATAAAACTCAATTAATTTGCAACATAACTTTGTTTAGTACACTGGGGATGATATAAAAAACATTACGTAAATGTACAAATGACACATGACGACGTTTTGACAGGGTTTCTTGCATACCGTAAAACCGGACATGCAACAGATGAGTTAGATGCAACATTTGTGTATCATAACACTTATTAATTTTTAAATTTAATATAAAGTTTTTGATTCTCATAGAGATTTTAAAAATCGAGCTATGGATGTACAAATTTTTACATTTATCGATGCCTTTAAAAACTTTACCCAGTAGGGGAAACTGTTCCTAAATGCGCCTAGTGGGTTAAATACGCCTACGGCCATTTGACGAAATGGCTGACAAGACATCAAATCTAATCAGTGCATTGAAAGGGTTATACGCTTTGAACATAAGGCAAGAAAGAATTTTATGAATTTACTCCAAAAAATTTAAAAATTCATACAAGGTTTCGACACTTTTTGATGTAATATTTTGACTTTTAAAAATTATACGTGAAGAAGCTCCGAACAATAACTTGGGTTATTTTTTGTTTCATGTTCAAATGAACTTAAAGAGTAAGACAAATTTAAGCTTTTATGAAGGTTTCATAATTTTTTTTGTTTCGATTATAGTCGTTTTACCATCTTTTTGGCATTCGCGACTTTATATCAACGTTGCAGTTGGCGGACAGTTATTGAAAAAACTTATCCGGTACAACTGTGTTCGATGTTTACTCTTGGGCTCGAACTCGCGGACATCGGCTCAGGAAGCAACTGACTTGCCAACTGAGCTATATCACAAGCCCTAAAGGTTTCATGATGATTAGACTCACCATCGGAACGTGGGGTGCCCGCTAAATTGGAGAACGGTTGCCATGGACCGAGTGAATTTGAGGAATTAGGTATGTTCGTCAAGTTATGACGGTATACTATGTAAATAAAATAAAAAATGATGATTAGAAAGAGTAATAAGAGAGTGTTTTTCTATGCCCCCATCATGTTTGTAAAATGCCTCTATCCTGAAATAACAGGTTAAATAGAATCAAAATATGATGTTTATCATTGAAACTTTGAATCTAAGCTCTATCATCTTAAGAGATAGGGGAGGAGCGGGCTATAAGCGCCTATTAAGCAGAACACTGGTTTAATCAAATATCACATCGAATATGTGTACAAAAACTATATACACGTGTGCAGGCATCTGTTTTCTATACATTGGAGTAATTTTTATGTTGAAATTTTCTTCTGTTTCCAAGAAAATGATTTTATTATAAGTGTTGTCTAAAATGCCGAACCTCAAACCGTGCGGGCTAAATGCGCCTATTTATGTTTTGATCAAAATTTCTGTTTTTTGGGCAATATTTCCGTATTATTTCATTGAAACTGCTAGAAAGTAATAATTTCCGTACGACAAAGCTGAAGTTTTATAAAAATCTATGTATATTATAATTTTATGGAATAAAACAAAAGTTAGGGTTGCCATACTATGGAGGCAGTTCATCCATGAGAAAAACTTTATCAAATCTGTTTTTAGATCTCCAATTCTCTCTTAAGATGTTATTCAAAGCTTAGATTTGAAGGTTCAATGATCAAAATCATTTATTTATTCTATTTAACCTGTTATTTTAGGATGGAGGCATTTTACAAACATGATGGGGGCATACAAAACCACTCTATTATTTCACTATATTATCATTATTAAACCTCCACAAAAGCTGAAATATGTTTAATTTCTAAAGTTCATTTGAGTAAGAAATAAAAACCATCATAGTTTTTGTTTAAAGCTTCTTTACGTATAGTTTTTAAAAGTCGAAATATTACATCAAAATGTATCAAAAACTTGGATTATTATTATTATAATTTATTAGAGACCTTTTAACCACCCGGGTCATTCGGGTCTGATCAAAAACTTGGATGATTTTTAAAATTTTTTAGAGTTTGTAAATTCATAAAATTCTTTCTTGCCATATGTTCTAAGCGTATCACCCTCAAAATGGATTGGTCAGATAAGCTGTCTAGTCAGCCATTTCATCAAACAGCCGTAGGGTCATTTAACCTGATAGGCCCATTTAGGAAACCTTTCCCCTATTTGAAAATCTCAACACAGATTTGTTAATGCTTTTCCTATGTATGAACTTCCTCCATAGTATGGCAACCCTAACTTTTGTTTTATTCCATATAATTATAAAGGACACAGATTTAGATAAAATTTCAGCTTTGTCGTGTGAAAGCTATCAGTTTCTAGCATTTTCAATGAAACTCTACGGTGATTTTGCCAGAAAAACAGAAAATTTCCCCAAAACATGAATAAGCGCATTTAGCCCGCACGGTTTGAGGTTTGGCATTTTAAACAACAGTTTAAATAAAATCGTTTTCTCGAAAAATGAAGTAGATTTCAACATAAAAATTTCTCCAATGTATAAAAAACAGATTCCTGCTCATGTGTATGCTCAGTATTTGTACACATACAAAAATATGTTTATAATTCAGTTACCAATCTGGGCTAAGACGCATCAAAATGAAAATCAAAGATTCACCTTTTAAATCTCGTTTCCATATGCTGGAATATGATTGTTTTTAATCACGCATTTGATAAGTTCAAAATTTCATCCACCAGAACATTAATTTTTATGATTTCATTTAACCATAGAAAACAGATATGATATGTGACTTACATCATTGTTTCATGTCACTCTAAAAAGTCTATTTCCTAACTGGCTGATACTTAAAAAAGTAGATGAAAACGTTTAAAAATGCATTTTAAATTTTTTGCCGAAAGCTGAAAATCAGTCACTATAGGGGCATAATGAGAACCCCCACTGGGGCAGTATAAGCAACATTAATCGGGGCACGATGAGCGTTTTCTGCTGTGGAATCTAGCAGCGAATTTCACCCGATGAAGTCAACTGAATAATAGAACTACAGCTTGACTTGTTTCATCTGTGGATTTGGCCTATTGTTTAGATGTCGGAGAGGTAATCAGGCTCGAGTTCGATTCCTGTTCAAGGTTTTTTTTTATTTACCATTCATGATCAATGCATTTTACACTAAACGGTGAGGCGTAGATCCATCAAACAAAAGAATACTTTAATTTTTTTTTTATTTCGATTATAGTCGTGTTACCATCTTTATGGCATTCGCGACTTTATCAACGGTGCAGTTGGCGGATCGTTATTGAAAAACTTACCCGGTACAACTGTGTTCGATGTTTGCTCTTGGGCTCGAACTCGCGACAATCGGCTCAGAAGACAACAGACTTGCCAACTGAGCTATATCACAAGCCCATACTTTAATTATGTCTGACTGTTTTTTGAATACAAACAATTCACACACACTCATACTTATGTTTTGGAGCTTTGCATTACTCGCCAAGATGCTACTAGTCATATAATGCAACAATCAAAATAATCAATCATGAATGGTAAACGAAAAAAATCTCCTCGAAGAGGAAGTGAACTCGAGACTTCTGATTACCTCTCCGACTTCTTACCAATAGACCAAATCGTCAGATGAGAATTAGTTAACATGTAGCTCTATCATTCAGTTGGCTACATCGAATTGATTCCGCTGCTAGATGCTACGGCAGAAAACGCTCATCGTACCCCGATTAATTGTGCTCTGTTCACCCCGAGTCAACAAATTGAAGTAAAAACGCGTTTTAAAATTGATTTAAGTGAAAAATCGAAAAAATTAATGATGGTGAAAATTGAGGAACAATGTGTGTATCATGTTGCAGTGAGTACATTATAGATTAAGATGATTCAAATATCATAAAAGCTTATTTCCTGATGCTTGAAAATAATAATATTTTCGTCACTTGAGAACCTAGATGTTTTTGTTTAAATATTTCTGTAAAGATGATAAGGAGATTTCTTTTTTGGTGAAAAATCAATACTATAGGAAGTACGAAACTATTCCTCATGAAAATTTATTCAAGAAAATGTAAACTTTTGTAGAAAAGAGAAGTAACGAGTAACGAGAGCATAACGAGCACCCGGGGCATAGTAAGCCCCGGGTGCTCGTTATGCTCTTATCTCTCCTAGAGTTTTTGGTATATTGTTTACCCCTTAAAAACATTTTTGACAAAAAAAGGTACAATTTAATTCGCAAACAATCAAAAATGAATGCGATTGGTGCCTCATATAATTAATATTATATAATTATGAATTATTAATTAATTCAATTATGCGTTCTTACATCACAAATATATCAAAAACTAAAAAATTTCAAACGTTTTCAAATTTATTTTCATGAAAAACAAAGTGTTTTGCAACTCATCCCTTTAAAAATATCTGGTTACACTTATAATATTCTGAAAACGTCAATTTGATGTCAGTTTGTAGCAAAAGAATTTTCCCATAAACTTTTATAACACTGTTTTAATAAAAAAAACAAATCAAAAAGTTTCCAATAAAGATTTAAACCAAGAATTACCAAGTCTTTCAAATTTATCCGCCAAACCTGCAGATTTCAAAAGTGGTTTTCGAGCATATTCAAGTGCCAAGCGACCGCCTTCGAAAGCCCTGGAAGTTCATTTTTCTGGAATTTTGAATATGTGATGGCTGTCTGTTCCGGTATAATATCTCTGCTGGAGAAGTCTGGGAACATTTAGAAACAGTCCGGATACTCTGGTAAGAGCTGGTGATGTTCCAGTTTATCCCAGTACTGACGGCAGGCAATGCTTGAGATAGAGATCGCGGATGTGCGGTTTCCCTCTAGCTAGGCAATGCGATGAGCATCCCAGAGAGCTCACGGAGCTGGAAAAGTCAAGATGTAAAGTTCAAGAGTTAGGATTTAGTCATTAATGAGTAAGCTAACAAGTAGGGGAAAATAAGGATACTTGATCCCTTTATCCCATTTTCATCATCACTTTTTGGGAAAATTTTGCAACTCGCCGTCTTTTGCATTTTTTTATAGCGTGTAACTTCGAATTTTTATGCTCCAAAAGTTAGAACGATACATGCACTCGTAGATGAACTAGTAGCATTTTTGTGGGACTAAAAAAAATTGATTTGAAATTTGAAAAAATTATATTTGATCCTATACTAAAGGAGACTTGATCCTTAATACAGGGTGCCTTAACCATAGAAAAAGATCTAGTAAAATCTAAGTAATTCCAAAGATAAAAGGTCCTTGGACTATTTTTTGCAATATAAGTTCTAATTTCAAAGTTTGTAAGTATCAGACAAATGAGAATTCTTAAAAGTTTGTCAACTACCTTAGAGTCATTGCATACTTTAAGTCGCAATTTTCTAGGTTTTAGATAAATACAGTATTTTTAGTCTTTTTTTAACAAATAATTTCTAGATAAACATCAGCTATTGAACAGATATTAGTTATTTCATGATAACCAATGATCACGAACAATTCAGAAGAAAAATATACCTTTTTGGACTCCAGGGATCAATTATACCCATAACATTCATTTTGGAGAACTTCTTCTTCTTACGGAAGTTTATTATAAGAACTTCTAGGTTCAACTGAAATCCAATTTGGAAACGGCACCTTTTGAGGGGGTCTTCCATATAAACCGTTTCATGCACAATGGGAAAATTCGGATCCAAAAGCAAAAAAAACACAAAGCTACCAGTTTGAGAATCTGGAATGGCATTTCTCACGTGAAATTTCCTCAGAAACTCAAATATGCCGCTGAATTTAACCGGAGTCATATGAGTGGAGTGTTATTTGACCTTATTTGCCCAATATTGAGCTTTTTCTTTATATCTGTGTTTATATGTTCTACCAACATGAGATTTTGTGTCTTCGAAAGGAACTGAAAGGTATTTTAAACTTTTTTTTCAAGTGCCTATTTACAGGTGAAAGGATAAAAGGACGTGATCTGTTTTGCCCCCCTTTACCCCTATGGAAGAAAATGTGTTTTTTTTAAATGATTGCTTCAAGACTCACTTGGAAGGCGATCGATTTTTACATAATGGATATCAATTCAAACCTTAAAAATGGATTCAACCACGCCCAAAGTTTCAGATCTTTCGTCTGATTTATTGATTATATCTTTTCAAAAAGTAAATTGAACCTTGGACTTCGAGTATTTTGGGATTAAGGGACAAATCTAATTGAAAAGAGTCCATCAAAGTCAAAGCAGCTCAAGTGACATTTCTCAGATATTACAAATTGCTCGACTTTTTAATTCAAAGATTTGTTTTTCAACGATTTTAATAATCTCAAAACTTCAATTTTAATATTTGAAGATAGATAAAATGTCATTGAATAAAGGTTGAATTATTGAAAATCAAATATGAAAATTCTGAGTGGAAAACAGTTAATTAGAGCACAGAAATTACTGAAATTGATAGTTAATAGTTAAATAAATAGTTAAATAGTTAAATTTTCGGAAAATTTGTATGGAACAAGAAATTTTTGAATTTGAAATCATCCAGAAAATTCAAATAAGCTTGAAATGCAGTTTGTCTTTGATTAAATATTGATTTCACCTATTCTTATGCTATACAAATTAATAAATTTAAAATTTCCATAGAAATCTTGCAGCGAATTTATGTACAACAATAGGGCAGGAGGAGATTGAGCGGACCAATTGTTGCACGATCCGATATTTTCTCTGGTTGTGTATGGATCCAATTTTTTTTTTCAAAATTATGGTGTTAAAATTGTCCAACAACCATTTCGTAAAGAAAACCGATACGAAAAAATGTTTTGTTTTGAAGTAAAACCTTTTTTGCTGTAGAAGGAATCTTAAGGTTTTGTTTAACAATTAGGATCGAAAACGCGTGAAAAAAACAAGAAAAATAAACACTTTTGTCAGAAGCACATTTTACAACAGAAAATATCACAAAAGCCTGATTTCATTAGTAAACATTCCTATCAACATGATTCCGTTTTACTTTTGGGACAAGGTTGAAAAACATCTAAAATGTTGACAATTTAAATCATCCTGTGCAATAATGGGTTAGGAGACAACGATTGGCAAATCACCCTATGACCGACCAATTTTTGTGCAATTGCAATTTTTTTTTTAAACAATTTTTCTCATGAGACTGAAATAACTTTGAAAGTTGATTGATAGAAAAGTGAGGTTTTTACACCATTTTTTAACATTTTTGTGGCTATTGAAAGTAATTTAAAAATGTATTCATATGTGATTCTTTAGAATTACGCCTAAACATCATATTTGATTGACGAGATAGATACTATAAAACCATACAGGGTAACGGTCTTATTTTGGACCGGGTACATATTTTGGACCAACATGCAGTTTTTTCCAATATTTCTCTCATAAATCATATTTATCATAAAAATTTTAAGCAAATATAGTTAAAGCTACTTCTCTTGAATATAATCATATTCAACATTCCATTCAAATAATCTGAAAAAGAGAGAAAATATAAAATGAAATTTTCATTTTTCCAAGTTGCGCCGAATCCAGTCCATTTCAGGGGGACGTGCCGTTATTGGAGTCAACCTTCAAGAGGTTTTCTGCATAGCTGTAATGAATTTAACAACTATAAACATGTTCACAGCTTTGATAAAACACTTGAAAACTATTCTTATCGAAAATTACTGCTGTAAGTTGTAGAAAAAAAGTTGTAGAAAAAAAAGATGGCTGTAGTAAGAAATATTCAAAGTGAACCAAAATAGAGACTGGGGAAAAGTTGAAAAAGCAAGTTCAGGAATGAATTAACCTGAACAAACAAAACTTGACTACAAGAATAATAAAGGAAACGATTACCGTAATCCTGGGTAAGATTGATCACTTTTTTCAATATATTTCGATTATTTTTATGTTAAGGGGAATGTGGAATGTTTTTTATTTTTAAAACCAGTACTGGACTCATATGAACGTAAAACTTGGATGTAGAAATTTATTAGACTACTTTCAATTTGATTTAAAAATCGTTTTCGTCTCTGTTCAGAATTTGATGCTTTGAGGTAACATTGATCAGTCTCTATTTTGACGGTTTTATCGAGTTTTCTTGATCATAAAGGATACAAAACACCTTCATTATATTTATATATGCAAGTTTATCAATTTTGCCTTGATTTTTAACGTTTTATTTTAAAAATATTTATATTCTTAAAAAGAACTATGATGCTGCCTACATTTAGGGACAATAATTATAATAATTGCTAAATGGTTTGAGCTTCAAAATACAAATAAAACTTTACCTTCACACATTCCCTAGGCCCACCCACTTTCTCCATTTTCCTTTTTTCTTCAAACTTAACGATTTGAAAGGGTTCCTATCGATTTGTCCAATACGGGCTTACTCTTGCAAAATGTCCTTATTTTTTAAATATCAAAAATTTATCATTAAATGACTATAAAAAAATAGCACTATAACTGTTCATATACAAAGAAAAAAGGTTGTTTTTTACATTAAACAACCTGTTTGCTTCTAAATGTTTTTTGGTATCATCAGGAGAGCTGTTTGTTTGCGAGCCTTGGAAAAATAGATATTTTAAGATTTTGAAACTAGATTTTTACCAACAGAAAAAAAAAATTTCAAATACAAACCAAATTTTGCCTTTTTAATACTTAATTAATATGCTTTCAAACGTAAAAAACAGTTTTCAGAAATTCAAACTATAGACTGAGTTGTTGATGAAAATGTGGAAATGTTTATTGTTGGTCAAATTTACCCCGTTTTACGGTAACTGAATTATTCTCATAATTGAGCATCAATCGCTGTCGTAAATATAGCAAAATTAAGAGAAAAAATCTTATTTAGTTTAAGGGTGGTCCAAATTGGTCCAGAGGGTAGTCCAAAATAGAAACCTGGTGGCCCAAAACACCGACCAGAGTAATGATTGAAGAAACGAATTTATAGGCTTAAATCTAGTTTCATTGTAGCAACATTTCGATAGAGAAAGCCTTGATCTTCATTATGAGCGGATTATGAAGTCAAAGCGGTCTAAAATAGGTCCGTTACCCTATATTTTGAATATATCGGTTAAATAACAAAAGGTAGCAGTAAAATTGACACACCTAGAACATTAACGGGTATTAAAATCTGAAATGTATGAGGGTTAGAAAAATATTTCAATAATTTGAGTGTTAAATTCAATATCAACACAGGCCACCCTAGTAAGGATGCAGCTCCGCAGACGGGTCATCGTTCGAATTCCGTCCGTGGAAAGTGCTACTTCTAGTACACAACCAGCCAGCACGGCGCGCCTAAAGTTATGCACCACGTTTATTTGATGGTTTTGCTTGCCTAGTTCCATGCAATGTTTACAATTAAAATGGTAAGTAAGGTGCCAATTTTCGAGTTCAGGTTTCGTTATTAAATTAGAAAAGTTAATTTAAATTAACAATTCCAGATAACCACACAGACATCATCAGGATATCTTACGAAATGAAATCACGACTTTCGCAAATTGGACTACTGAAAGTAATCTAAACAGCACGTCAAAAATTTAAATCATAGAATCTTAAAAACACTCAAAAATAAGAGTTATATGTAGATATGGTGAAAAATAAAACAACTCAAATTCCGATTTTCATTACTCAAATGTTTTTCCTTAATGGAACAACAATTTTGAAACAATTTCATAGACAGTAAAATTTATTTTCGGTTAGGACGTCCGAAAAGTAGTTCGGTCGTTCTACACCTTCACTTCAACAATGCTAACTCAGAACATAGTTCAGCCATAGATGCCGGCCGAAATTTTAGTGCGTGTTGCCTACCGGTAGGCTCTTTTCCCAGCTCGCAGCGGACAAAATCGGATGGAATTCGAAACTCCTAAGCATCACAAATTCTTGGGGCATGCAGCAGAGGTGGACGTCCAGGAAGGGGGAAAACCCCTTTGGTCCCATTCCATTTCATATCCACCGGACAAAGAGATTCCTGGCCCGGAGGGTCCAACGTACACGTTCCTGGGGCGTTCTTCGGGCTCTGTGTGTTTTACCACTCCAGGTCCAGTTGGAATGCCGACGTTCCGCATGTACCTCGCTCATATATTTTAAATAATAAAGTCCGAACCGGCACTCGGCAGTGTTTATTAAATATACATTAATCCATTTTGCATAATTTTTCATCCATTCACACATTGCTGGGGCAGCCGCTTCGGAAGATCATCCGTAGGGTAGGGAGCTCATTCTTGGTCGGATTGAAGGGCTGCTGCAGCTGCCAACTGTTTTTGAGAATGGGTTGGGACGATAAATCAGCAATTTCGGAAAATAGATTTTGGGCTCGTGGATTAATATTTCTATCATGGAATCACAACTTTAACAGATATGTTTTTTTCGAAGTTGACTTCAACAATTTATAATAGATTTGAGCGAACTGTCGACTAATAGAGATCGAATATTCCTTAATCAGTTATTTCTCAAACTCAAATGAAACTTTTGCCCCAGGCTACCCACAGTCAATCGCCAGGAATCCCTCCTGGAACAGAAGAATATGTAACCCATTTATCACTGACCCAGCCAAGGTATTGGTGGCCAAAACCGAAACTTGTCCGCTGCTCCAGCATCCAGCTCATCCGCACCCATGCGCCTAATAGGACGGAACAATGCTCACATCCGGAAGGCCACGTGCTCGATGGTTTTTTCGGCCTTGCCCCTCCTCATTCGGCTAAATCCTTGCTTAATCTCCGCAACACGGTGCAAAATTTCATTTTCCAGTGGCCAACAGCATTCCTCCCACCCCTTCAACCAACCCATTCGAAAAAATACCATGCCGGACTGACTGTTGGAACATTGAAAAATGCTCAACATTCTCGCACCCACGCAGAACGTTCTGCAACGAGCATGGACCCTTAGCCAGAGGCATTTTGAAACATTGCTCCAGGGGGTTAACAGTTAAATTATTATTCTATTCATCATAAGGTGCCGGAATTAATATGAACGAGTTCATTTGCGAGTTTTCGTTAAGCGTTTTCGGTTGATCTAGTACCACACATTCCGGGCCCTAACGTTTTTACCGGTTGCGAACCGGTTCAGGGCAACTTGGTTGAGAACTTGCACGCAAGCTTTATTCCGAAGCAAATAATTGCATAACCAACAGGCGTTTAATGGCTCCCTAGTCATATAGCTAGGATTGGTCGATCTTGGATCGATCCTTGCAGGATCGATCTTTTCAACTCCGATTTTCGATTTTTTGGATCGATTCTTCGACCAGGAAAAGATCGATTAGATCAGTTTATTTTCGATTCGATCTTTCGATCTTTTTTTCTCATTTAGGAGAAATAAGAGCATAATGGCCACATTTAGGAGGACGCTTATTTAACCATAGAAAACAGCTATAATATGTGAGTTACATCATTGTTTCGTGTTCAGACACTAAAAAAGTCAATTTCTTAACTGAATGAAACTTTAAAAAGGTAGACATAAACGTTTAAAAATGCATTTCAAATTTTTGTGCCGAAATCTGACAATCAGTCACGGTAGGGGCACCATAGGCACCATCAATCGGGGCAAGATGAACAATTTCTGCCGTAGAATTTAGCAGCGAATTTAATTTGATGAAGTCAACTGAATTATACACTTGACTTATTTACATCTGATGATTTACCTATTGTTAAGGTGTCGGAGAGATAATCAGAAAACTCGAGCGCGATTCCTGGTCGAAGCGAATTTTTTTTCATTTAGCATTCATAAATTAGTTAAAAAATAATTTTAGAAATTTTCAATTTATTTCAATACAATTTTGAAAATTATTTCCAAACCTTGTGAATTGGGTGCAGAAAGGTGTTTGTGATTGATTCAGAATAAAAAATTTGCAAGAATTAGCTAATCTTAAGAAATAACAGCGATTTTCCTAAAAATTACTTTTGTTTTTTGATTTTTTTTCTGCATATTTTGTTTGATAACTCTAATATACATTAGACAATCTTAATAAAAATACCTTAAAATAATTTCTTTTCATCTTTTGAATATTTCTTGTCAGTAAATTTCTTAAAAATATCAAAGCTGTTCCGAGATTTTTGGATTTTGATTGGTGTTGATTTTAAACACTTACTCCGGTTAACCTACCATAAAAGCGCCTAAAGTTTTATTCTTTCCATATGTAGAAGGATCATACAAATTTGAGATTTTGTGTCTTTTTTTCATATTTTTAAATAAAAAGCACAAATGGAAAAGATCGATTAATCGGAGATCGATCTTCAAGCTCCGATTTTTTAGATGGATCGATCCCAGAACCGTTCATCTGAATCGATCTTGTAGATCGATCTTTTTCCGAAGATCGAACAATCCTAATATAGACTGGATAGTTTTTGCCCTGGTACATCATCCAAATATATCAACTTTTGAGTCAGATTTCAGATTCAGATTTCAGATTCAGATTTACGATTCAGATTCAGATTTCAGATTCAGATTTCAGATTCAGATTTCAGATTCAGATTTCAGATTCAGATTCAGATTTCAGATTCAGATTTCAGATTTCAGATTCAGATTTCAGATTCAGATTTCAGATTCAGATTTCAGATTCAGATTTCAGATTCAGATTTCAGATTCAGATTTCAGATTCAGATTTCAGATTCATATTTCAGATTCAGATTTCAGATTCAGATTTCAGATTCAGATTTCAGGTTCAGATTTCAGATTCAGATTTCAGATTCAGATTTCAGATTCAGATTTCAGATTCAGATTTCAGATTCAGATTTCAGATTCAGATTTCAGATTCAGATTTCAGATTCAGATTTCAGATTCAGATTTCAGATTCAGATTTCAGATTCAGATTTCAGATTCAGATTTCAGATTCAGATTTCAGATTCAGATTTCAGATTCAGATTTCAGATTCAGATTTCAGATTCAGATTTCAGATTCAGATTTCAGATTCAGATTTCAGATTCAGATTTCAGATTCAGATTTCAGATTCAGATTTCAGATTCAGATTTCAGATTCAGATTTCAGATTCAGATTTCAGATTCAGATTTCAGATTCAGATTTCAGATTCAGATTTCAGATTCAGATTTCAGATTCAGATTTCAGATTCAGATTTCAGATTCAGATTTCAGATTCAGATTTCAGATTCAGATTTCAGATTCAGATTTCAGATTCAGATTTCAGATTCAGATTTCAGATTCAGATTTCAGATTCAGATTTCAGATTCAGATTTCAGATTCAGATTTCAGATTCAGATTTCAGATTCAGATTTCAGATTCAGATTTCAGATTCAGATTTCAGATTCAGATTTCAGATTCAGATTTCAGATTCAGATTTCAGATTCAGATTTCAGATTCAGATTTCAGATTCAGATTTCAGATTCAGATTTCAGATTCAGATTTCAGATTCAGATTTCAGATTCAGATTTCAGATTCAGATTTCAGATTCAGATTTCAGATTCAGATTTCAGATTCAGATTTCAGATTCAGATTTCAGATTCAGATTTCAGATTCAGATTTCAGATTCAGATTTCAGATTCAAATTTCAGATTCAGATTTCAGATTCAGATTTCAGATTTCAGATTCAGATTTCAGATTCAGATTTCAGATTCAGATTTCAGATTCAGATTTCAGATTCAGATTTCAGATTCAGATTTCAGATTCAGATTTCAGATTCAGATTTCAGATTCAGATTTCAGATTCAGATTTCAGATTCAGATTTCAGATTCAGATTTCAGATTCAGATTTCAGATTCAGATTTCAGATTCAGATTTCAGATTCAGATTTCAGATTCAGATTTCAGATTCAGATTTCAGATTCAGATTTCAGATTCAGATTTCAGATTCAGATTTCAGATTCAGATTTCAGATTCAGATTTCAGATTCAGATTTCAGATTCAGATTTCAGATTCAGATTTCAGATTCAGATTTCAGATTCAGATTTCAGATTCAGATTTCAGATTCAGATTTCAGATTCAGATTTCAGATTCAGATTTCAGATTCAGATTTCAGATTCAGATTTCAGATTCAGATTTCAGATTCAGATTTCAGATTCAGATTTCAGATTCAGATTTCAGATTCAGATTTCAGATTCAGATTTCAGATTCAGATTTCAGATTCAGATTTCAGATTCAGATTTCAGATTCAGATTTCAGATTCAGATTTCAGATTCAGATTTCAGATTCAGATTTCAGATTCAGATTTCAGATTCAGATTTCAGATTCAGATTTCAGATTCAGATTTCAGATTCAGATTTCAGATTCAGATTTCAGATTCAGATTTCAGATTCAGATTTCAGATTCAGATTTCAGATTCAGATTTCAGATTCAGATTTCAGATTCAGATTTCAGATTCAGATTTCAGATTCAGATTTCAGATTCAGATTTCAGATTCAGATTTCAGATTCAGATTTCAGATTCAGATTTCAGATTCAGATTTCAGATTCAGATTTCAGATTCAGATTTCAGATTCAGATTTCAGATTCAGATTTCAGATTCAGATTTCAGATTCAGATTTCAGATTCAGATTTCAGATTCAGATTTCAGATTCAGATTTCAGATTCAGATTTCAGATTCAGATTTCAGATTCAGATTTCAGATTCAGATTTCAGATTCAGAATTCAGATTCAGATTTCAGATTCAGATTTCAGATTCAGATTTCAGATTCAGATTTCAGATTCAGATTTCAGATTCAGATTTCAGATTCAGATTTCAGATTCAGATTTCAGATTCAGATTTCAGATTCAGATTTCAGATTCAGATTTCAGATTCAGATTTCAGATTCAGATTTCAGATTCAGATTTCAGATTCAGATTTCAGATTCAGATTTCAGATTCAGATTTCAGATTCAGATTTCAGATTCAGATTTCAGATTCAGATTTCAGATTCAGATTTCAGATTCAGATTTCAGATTCAGATTTCAGATTCAGATTTCAGATTCAGATTTCAGATTCAGATTTCAGATTCAGATTTCAGATTCAGATTTCAGATTCAGATTTCAGATTTCAGATTCAGATTTCAGATTCAGATTTCAGATTCAGATTTCAGATTCAGATTTCAGATTCAGATTTCACATTCAGATTTCAGATTCAGATTTCAGATTCAGATTTCAGATTCAGATTTCAGATTCAGATTTCAGATTCAGATTTCAGATTCAGATTTCAGATTCAGATTTCAGATTCAGATTTCAGATTCAGATTTCAGATTCAGATTTCAGATTCAGATTTCAGATTCAGATTTCAGATTCAGATTTCAGATTCAGATTTCAGATTCAGATTTCAGATTCAGATTTCAGATTCAGATTTCAGATTCAGATTTCAGATTCAGATTTCAGATTCAGATTTCAGATTCAGATTTCAGATTCAGATTTCAGATTCAGATTTCAGATTCAGATTTCAGATTCAGATTTCAGATTCAGATTTCAGATTCACATTTCAGATTCAGATTCAGATTCCAAATTCAGATTTCAGATTCAGATTTCAGATTCAGATTTCAGATTCAGATTTCAGATTCAGATTTCAGATTCAGATTTCAGATTCAGATTTCAGATTCAGATTTCAGATTCAGATTTCAGATTCAGATTTCAGATTCAGATTTCAGATTCAGATTTCAGATTCAGATTTCAGATTCAGATTTCAGATTCAGATTTCAGATTCAGATTTCAGATTCAGATTTCAGATTCAGATTTCAGATTCAGATTTCAGATTCAGATTTCAGATTCAGATTTCAGATTCAGATTTCAGATTCAGATTCAGATTCAGATTCAGATTCAGATTCAGATTTCAGATTCAGATTTCAGATTCAGATTTCAGATTCAGATTTCAGATTCAGATTTCAGATTCAGATTTCAGATTCAGATTTCAGATTTCAGATTTCAGATTCAGATTTCAGATTCAGATTTCAGATTCAGATTTCAGATTCAGATTTCAGATTCAGATTTCAGATTCAGATTTCAGATTCAGATTTCAGATTCAGATTTCAGATTCAGATTTCAGATTCAGATTTCAGATTCGGGTTTCAGATTCAGATTCTGATTTCAGATTCAGAATTCAGATTCAGATTTCAGATTCAGATTTCAGATTTCAGATTTCAGATTCAGATTTCAGATTCTGATTTCAGATTCAGATTTCAGATTCAGATTTCAGATTCAGATTTCAGATTCAGATTCAGATTCAGATTTCAGATTCAGATTTCAGATTCAGATTTCAGATTCAGATTTCAGATTCAGATTTCAGATTCAGATTTCAGATTCAGATTTCAGATTCAGATTTCAGATTCAGATTTCAGATTCAGATTTCAGATTCAGATTTCAGATTCAGATTTCAGATTCAGATTTCAGATTCAGATTTCAGATTCAGATTTCAGATTCAGATTTCAGATTCAGATTTCAGATTCAGATTTCAGATTCAGATTTCAGATTCAGATTTCAGATTCAGATTTCAGATTCAGATTTCAGATTCAGATTTCAGATTCAGATTTCAGATTCAGATTTCAGATTCAGATTTCAGATTCAGATTTCAGATTCAGATTTCAGATTCAGATTTCAGATTCAGATTTCAGATTCAGATTTCAGATTCAGATTTCAGATTCAGATTTCAGATTCAGATTTCAGATTCAGATTTCAGATTCAGATTTCAGATTCACATTTCAGATTCAGATTCAGATTCCAAATTCAGATTTCAGATTCAGATTTCAGATTCAGATTTCAGATTCAGATTTCAGATTCAGATTTCAGATTCAGATTTCAGATTCAGATTTCAGATTCAGATTTCAGATTCAGATTTCAGATTCAGATTTCAGATTCAGATTTCAGATTCAGATTTCAGATTCAGATTTCAGATTCAGATTTCAGATTCAGATTTCAGATTCAGATTCAGATTCAGATTTCAGATTCAGATTTCAGATTCAGATTTCAGATTCAGATTTCAGATTCAGATTTCAGATTCAGATTTCAGATTCAGATTTCAGATTCAGATTTCAGATTCAGATTTCAGATTCAGATTTCAGATTCGGGTTTCAGATTCAGATTCTGATTTCAGATTCAGAATTCAGATTCAGATTTCAGATTCAGATTTCAGATTTCAGATTTCAGATTCAGATTTCAGATTCTGATTTCAGATTCAGATTTCAGATTCAGATTTCAGATTCAGATTTCAGATTCAGATTTCAGATTCAGATTCAGATTCAGATTTCAGATTCAGATTTCAGATTCAGATTTCAGATTCAGATTTCAGATTCAGATTTCAGATTCAGATTTCAGATTCAGATTTCAGATTCAGATTTCAGATTCAGATTTCAGATTCAGATTTCAGATTCACATTTAAGATTCAGATTTCAGATTCAGATTTCAGATTCAGATTTCAGATTCAGATTTCAGATTCAGATTTCAGATTCAGATTTCAGATTCAGATTTCAGATTCAGATTTCAGATTCAGATTTCAGATTCAGATTTCAGATTCAGATTTCAGATTCAGATTTCAGATTCAGATTTCAGATTCAGATTCAGATTTCAGATTCAGATTTCAGATTCAGATTTCAGATTTAGATTTCAGATTCAGATTTCAGATTTCGATTTAAGATTCAGATTTCAGATTCAGATTTCAGATTCAGATTTCAGATTCAGATTTCAGATTCAGATTTCAGATTCAGATTTCAGATTCAGATTTCAGATTTAGATTTCAGATTCAGATTTCGATTCAGATTTCAGATTCAGATTTCAGATTCAGAATTCAAATTCAGATTTCAGATTTAGATTTCAGATTCAGATTTCAGATTTCGATTTAAGATTCAGATTTCAGATTCAGATTTCAGATTCAGATTTCAGATTCAGATTTCAGATTCAGATTTCAGATTCAGATTTCAGATTCAGATTTCAGATTCAGATTTCAGATTCAGATTTCAGATTCAGATTTCAGATTCAGATTTCAGATTCAGATTTCAGATTCAGATTTCAGATTTCGATTTAAGATTCAGATTTCAGATTCAGATTTCAGATTTCAGATTTCAGATTCAGATTTCAGATTCTGATTTCAGATTCAGATTTCAGATTCAGATTTCAGATTCAGATTTCAGATTCAGATTCAGATTCAGATTTCAGATTCAGATTTCAGATTCAGATTTCAGATTCAGATTTCAGATTCAGATTTCAGATTCAGATTTCAGATTCAGATTTCAGATTCAGATTTCAGATTCAGATTTCAGATTCAGATTTCAGATTCAGATTTCAGATTCAGATTTCAGATTCACATTTCAGATTCAGATTTCAGATTCAGATTTCAGATTCAGATTTCAGATTCAGATTTCAGATTCAGATTTCAGATTCAGATTTCAGATTCAGATTTCAGATTCAGATTTCAGATTCAGATTTCAGATTCAGATTTCAGATTCAGATTTCAGATTCAGATTTCAGATTCAGATTCAGATTTCAGATTCAGATTTCAGATTCAGATTTCAGATTTAGATTTCAGATTCAGATTTCAGATTTCGATTTAAGATTCAGATTTCAGATTCAGATTTCAGATTCAGATTTCAGATTCAGATTTCAGATTCAGATTTCAGATTCAGATTTCAGATTTAGATTTCAGATTCAGATTTCGATTCAGATTTCAGATTCAGATTTCAGATTCAGAATTCAAATTCAGATTTCAGTCAGTTCTGAAGTCCATATTTCAGTCAGTAAGGCATAAACTGTTAAAATATTTAAATTTTCGAAAAAAACACGATTTTGTCAACTTTCCCTTTTTCGTGCGGCTCAATTATAACTGGAAAAAGAAACAAAACGAGAGCAATACGTTGCAAATTTCTTACGGCTCATGAAATTCAATTTCTAAGAAATTATCGTTTCCTTGTAAGACAAACAAGCGCCGACGACAAATTATGATAAAGTGTTAAAATGAAGCGGAATATCCGGATCCGGACGTTGTTCGGTGGCTAGCTAGCTGGCTTAAGAAGAAAGAAAAATTTGTATCTGGATCGAGAGAAAAATAAAACAAGCTGTATTAAGAGGCAGCATGTAAACGGCTTCTGTCCCTCCAGTCAGTGGGAAGAAAAAGTGCTGCTGCATACGCATATTTACGATTATTTTTATTGCCATTTTATTTGCTAAAGTTTTGTCGGCGGCGACTTCCTGTATGGTTCCGAGATTTTTCTGTTACCCTGTTTCTTAACCATAGCTGCTTGCAGGCGATCCAAATGGTCGTAATTCGGAAATTCATCTAATTTGTAAACTGATAGAATTGGTTTTTCGCTTACGACGTTTTATTTTTTTTTCCTTTGTTACTCGACGAATGATTTGTTACATATCTATATCCTAAATTTTTGCTGCAAGCGGGAAGAAGGAAATTAAATTATACTTTCTCTTATCCCTTAAACTATTGACTTGATGAATATTGATGATAAAATCACCGAAAACAACATGTTATTGCCTTCAATTTTAAATATATTTTTTCGCTTAAATTATAGTTTTTTTTTTTGGAACATTATGTTCCCGTAGCTTTAACGACAATGAAGTCTATATTTCTAAAGGCTTAAATACAAAAAGAAAATTTTGATTATCGAGCACCCAGACTTCTTAAAACTTTAACAATCTCGCAATGTTTTCATTCCTGAGACAATTTCGTTGTTTAGGTCTCCAATTCTCTTGAACTTTTTCGGTTAGATTCACATTTTTCGCATCAGTTAAAGCGAATGAAGGAAGTTTTGACTGATAGCGCCGTATGCGGTGACAAGCCAAAGCTGAAGCTTTTCTACTTACTGCTAGGTGGCGACACCAGTATCATTCCGAACCCATCCGCCCAAATGTATGCAGAGCAATTTCGGACAGTCATTCGATCGATTTCATAAACACATTCATTCTCTTCCAGCTTACTCGGCCCAACCAGCAAGATTTGGGAAAACGCTCTGAATGCTGTCAGTTTTTCACATAACCCAAACTTGTGGGATCGAAAGCATATGCTGTCCCAATGAATAGAGAGCATGGCAAGCATAAACGAAATTTTCGTTTCGTTTATGTTTGTCTCGCGTTCTCAAATATGGAATGGTTGTGCTGCTGCCATTCTTGGAGCTGTTGACCGGACGACGAATAAGGCGACGGCAATCGACGATGGTTAAATAGTGTGGAACGTAAACTTGTTGATCAAGTTTTTGCACCTCGTTTTTCATTCGTCCTCTTTTAGTTGCAAGTTCCTTAGAGAGCAATCCAAGTCGATGAAATGCTTTGATCAGTGATGCGGTTATGGTTAAATTTGTTTAAAATTTATTTGCGAAAATCGATCTTCAATATTTCGAATTTAATTTTCACAACTTTATTTGTAAATATCCTGAACAAACACGCTCTACGCTTTTGAAAGAAAATCAATGTCCTGGAAATGGTTTCTGAATGATTTCTAAAAAAAAACCCGTGATAAAATCGAGCGTGAATTTGGCAAGTATTGATAATATCGAACAGTGATTAAATCGAAAAACTATCGTATTTGTTGTTCAAATTTCTAACTAAAAATATGTCAACCTCAGTTGATTTTTTTTTCCTTTATTATACTACCTCAGTTGAAAAAAAAAATCATCAAATTTAGCTTATTTTGAAGTTAGCTTTGATTCAATAATACTTTCACTAATAGTCTTTGACAACTGACAAAATGACAAATCAAAAATGGGTCCGTTGTGGGTTTTTATTGAAAAAAGGTTTATTTACAAAGACTGTTTGTGAAACATTCACAATAAATGATTTTATAATTCAGTAACTATTCTGAGGTAAGATGCTACAAATCTAAGAAACTCCGTGAAAATGTCGTTTCCACGCGCTGAAATATGTTTATTTTGCTTCACACGTTTTATGACATTCAATTATCACATTTGTATTTATGATTTCAGTTTTAGAATTTGATTTGATGCGATAATATTTACCCCTGTATGCAGCACCTTTATGATGTTTTTACTACAACTATAATTGAATTAAGTTTCAACAAAACTAATAATTTCAGCAATGGATATTTTTATGCCATATGGTTCGTAAAACTATTAATTTTCGAAGATTATCATAACATTTATCGTGAAAACTTAAATTTGTTGCAATCAACACATTTCTTCTGGTAAGGTGAAGAACGCATGTTTTTGGGTTTTTAAAAATTAATGAAGAAATTTAGATTTTTCATAACTAAAGTAGAACCCCGCTAACCCGAACTGCGCTTATCCGAGCTTCCACAGTATCCAAAACCGAATCACCATTTTCTTACAAAATTCAAGTAAAGTTGTGTTTTATCGCTGCACTATGTTCAACCGACGTTTAATGAAGAGTTTATGTTCAAACTTGTCGAAAACAACGAATAAATATTAAAACAAAATCCATGTCGGTATCGCATTTTGAATACGGAGAATGCGCCAACATTACTGTTTCGAGAAAAACGCTAGAGTTTGTTTTGATTAGGTCGTATGAGCCATATGGCGTGTTTCGATAAAATCGCTGTTGAAGTTTTGAAACACATTTTTAATTCTCGTTTTTTAAATAACACAAACAGCACTCTGGAAATTTTGCACGCAATGTGGAAAAAGATGAAGAACATGCTTTCGATATACCCATTAGCTTAGTTTTTTCAGTAAAGATGTTCTTACGACGTTTGGCAATATCTATTTGGCACTAACGTCGTTTTAAAAGAACTTAAAATTTCATCTTTATTTGATGGATCTTTTCTTAATACATGTCATATCCATCTATATTATTGGTAAACTGAAGTTTAACGTGATAGGAAGCAGAAGTGTTATCTGGAAACACCCGTTCAGTGCTGACTGGAATCGTTTCTGCGTTAGACTGTCCATCAGAAATGTTCCTAGTCGGCTAATTTTGCTGGCTGCTGCGATGATCGTTCAAGGAGTGCGGAGGTTTATTCAAAAAGCCGGTTATTATTTTGGCTGCCTCTGTGCCCTCTGTAAAAATACGCAGCTTATATTTTGCCCAGAAAAAATTAACGTGTTTTGAACTTACCTAGCATATTAAAGCCATCTTTATAACAAGACAACTTAAACTATACTGCTAACAACTATCTCCGAAAGAATTTTTCCAATTTCTTTACACTTAACGAAGCGTTTTCTGGAAAAATGCAGAAGGTCGCTTAAACTACTACTCCGAACTGTTGTTTTGCGACTTTTTGCATGCACGGCAATTTAGTGCGATGCAAATAGTCGTTAAAACCAAATTGCACGCGAAAACGACAAAGTCGTTATGCGGCTTAATTTAAAATCATGTTCTAAAATTTATTTTTTGATCAAATGAATCCAAGTTTTTAACCTAACGTAGAATTCATGTTTTTCAATCGTTTACAGTAAATAACTCAATTTTGTTTATGTTGGTTCATTCGACCCAATCAAAACAAAATCTAGAACGCTTTCAAAGTTTGACAGCTCCATAAAGTGCCTGCAAAAATTTGATTTTGTTTTTCTTATTTCTCGCGTGAGCTTTCATTACGTCGTATGAAAAATCTAAAGAATTCACAGAAAACTGCTGCAAAAGTTATCAAAACAACTATAAAATTTTTATTTCACGTATAGAATATGTTGTCCAGGCTACCAATAACCTAAATGGAAAGAAGCTGCAACTAATTTATGCCAGTTTTTGTATTTTTTCGTAATAAAACTGTTTTTTTACATTTTGTTTCATACGACGTAACACGCGAGATTTCTCGAAAACCAAATATCCTTCAGTTAACGTTGTACAATCAAAATGTAAGTCTCCGCACGAACTTTATCACCCAGTTGATATATCCACTTGTTTACATTTGGCGCATTCGCCCTATTCAAAATTCGCTACCGATCTATCGAGCTATGCGCCCTGATGTATGCAAAAGGACAGGGTTCCCTACACAATAAATTTTTGACTCGATTTCCAGCAAAAAAAATTGCTGGAAACGTTCAGCAATCCAAATTTTTGTTGGAAACCAGCAATCGGCTTTCGAATTGCTAGATTTTTCAGCAATCGGTTGTGTTCTTGTCATTTTTGCTGAAAAATCAGCAATCGGTTTTCAAATTGCTGGACTTTCCAGCAATTGATCTAGTTTGCTGGAAAATCAGCAATCGAGTTGTCACATTGGAGTTAGTATGTTTTCGTACGCTGAGCAAGGTGAGACTTTATTTTACGAATTTTGGTTAGATTAATATAATTATTTTTATTTTACTCTATTGGCAATTTGCAGTTCAAAACGACACTCAGAGGGCACTTCGATCAAAATGATGATGTTGAGGATTCAAATGTCAAATCGCGTATTATTTTTTGAAGTCGCAACCGAAAATTAAACATTCTTTATTTAAATTGTGAAATTAGGAAATATGGACTTCAGAAAATGGTAAGAAAATGTGATGCACTCAATCGTTTGTAGTTTTTAAATCAGATTTATGTTCAGTTTTTGCTGATTTTAGTTCCTTGGAAAAACTTCGTGTTCCATTCATCAACAGGAGAAATAATTGAACGTAACTGTAAACAAAGCTCGTCAGACAACAAATCAAACGAATATGGAACCGTTAAAAAAATATACGGAGTTGAAAATAAAATTCTGCAAGAAAAAATCCCGTGAAAACCGGGACCCGAAACCCGGATTCGGCTGCAGATTTGGGAAATCTCGACAGCGAATATGTTCACTCGGAAAAAACATTTAAGACCAGCACCTGGACATTCTCAACTTTACCATTCTTAGAAGCCTTATAAGATTGAACAACGCAATTGGTGTTAAATGGACTGTATGTCTATACCAAGTTACGACTGCTATCCAGAAGGAAATAGAAGAGAATAAAAAATTTTTACAACTTTTGCTGAAAGTGACTCATAAATAGAAAAGAAAAATCCGGATTAATTTTCAAATAACTATTTTCTGGAACACAACTTTACACCCGTTTCAATTGAAGAGATTATCAACCATCTCAATAAAAATTCACAACAGAAGCTCTAGGGAATGCTGCAATCTAGTTAATAGCGGAATTATTCAAAATGAAGAAATTGATGATAAAGAATTTTAAATGAGTAAACTTAACACTACTATTTACAATTTTATTATTTACACAACTCTGAAATAAATTAAATAAACATACAACAACATCAACAATTAAATTCAATTTCAAAATTCACTTATTTGATTCATTATTTACATACGAGTGTTTTTTTTTTCAATTAAAGTTATTTTCCTACATTGTTCTGGTATCAAACACTGCAAAAATCAAATGGATTTGGATTAACAAGCTTAAGCTCAATCTGATGAACGTTGCGTGGTTTCGTATATTCACCAAGCCAGACATATCTACTCGATGAAATCTTTAAATTTCAAAATAGGTTTTTGGTAAAAAAAACGTGAAATATTTTAATTGCGTGTGCTAAAATGATTGGATCTGATAAATTGAAGATTTTCTTACTCGATCCAGCCCTTGTTATTTTCCAAAATGATACAGTTTCTGAAAAAAAAACTTTATTTTTAAAACATTTCATATTCACTGCCGTGTTAAAAATCAGCTATCATCACCCTTTTGTTAGTTCCGTAAGTGAAAATAAGTTGGCGCTGCACGTCAAAAAGTTTTGCTGCAAATCGCCAATATTCTAGCAACCAGGCATCAAGTCAAGGGTAAGTTTTTATTGTACAGGTAGATATTCCATAGAAGATACTAATCAAAACTATTTTAACTCGAATGCTTACACTTATATATGGTCACCTCATCAATTGAAATAAGTTATTCATTATTATACTTCTATTATTCCCTACACACATCAACCTTAATTTTTTTGATTATTTGATGGCATTGGCCTCTAACAATGCAATTGAAAAGTGCTGTATGATGCCCCAGTTGATGGTATCTTTTATTTTTGTAAGCTGCTTTACAAAAATGCCTGAAAGGTAACCTATATGTTTCCAAATGATTCTGCCTGAATACAGTCCTTCTGCTAGACAAAACTTCAGTTCTATTATGAGCATTCTTCATTGCATGGATTTGATATTAACTCTTTAAAACTCAATTAACTTCAGAGAAGTTTACTTTTCGTTGATGTACAAATATTTTGATAAAGAGAAAATGTTTGCACAATGGATGGATAAGGTTCTGAATTCAATGTTTTCAGTAATTTTATTCATATTTTTGCTAACGTTTCATAGATTTTCAACTGTTTCGTAAGCTGTCGAATACTAGCGCTGAAAATTCAACTGAAAACCAATTTTTGACGCCCAACTTCCTGTGTACCGTAAAATGGGGTAAGGTTGATCACTTTTTTTTTAAATTATTTTTCGATTATTTTTTCTGTTAAAGGGAATGCGGCTTGTTTCATATTTTTAAAACCAGTACTGGACTCCTATGAACGCAAACCTGGTAGCAGAAATTTATAAGACTATTTTAAATTTGATTTGTAAATCTATTTCGTCTTTGTTTAGAATTTGATGCTTTGGGGTAACTTTGATCAGTCTCTATTTTGACGGTTTTATCGAGTTTTCTTGATCATAAAGGATACAAAACACCTTCATAATATTTACAAATGCTGGTTTATCAATTGCTAAAGCAGTTCGGAACAAACTCAAATGATTTAAAAATAATCATGAAACTCTACAAAATTTAACACAACGATTTTGGTCCAGTGAATTCTGAGATACACAATGCTGAATTTCGGTGTTTCTTGGTTTAGATTTCTTTGTGGTCTAAAAAACAACAACATCGCCGCCTTAATGTGTTAAGGCCGAAAAACAATTAAAATCGAAAGATAGACAATGATGCTGCATAAATTAAGGGGCTAATTTTTTTTAATTGTTTCCTTCAAACTTTACCGATTCTAGTCTTTTGTCTTAGACTGGCTTAATCTTGGAAAACGTCCCTTTTTATTAAATATAGAAAAAAATTATTTTAAATTACAACAAAAACTACACCAAAAGTATAAATTTACTAACGAAAAAAGTAAAAATCAGATTGCTGCTTCTTAACGCTTTGATTTCATCAGGAAGGGTGTTTGTTTGCGAGCTTTCAAAAATATAGATATTTCAGGATTTTGAAATTACATTTTTACAAACATTTGAAATTTTCGAAAACAAACCAAGATTTTCTCAATTTGAAACTTAACTCATAAGTTTTTAAACGTAGAAAAAAAGTTTTGAGGTATTTTAACTTTAGACCTAGATATTGATGATTATGTGGTAAAATTTCATGTTGATCAAAGCTACCCCGGTGATCAATGATACCTTGTTTTACGGTATGTTAATAATGTCGTAAACTTGAATTATTTTCAAGGTTCAAGTAAAAAGATAATTTAACCATTTTATGAGACTTTTGGTCAATAAAAAACGGTAGAAAATAAAGAAATAGCCTGATTCATAGAACCAATGTTATATGAGATGTTGTTCAATAATTTTATTTATGTGGTTTTTTCTAACAAAACAAGCAAAAACTGTCGAAAACTAGGTAGTTTACCCATCTTATTCTGGTCATTTTATACGCTTGCATCGTGATCGATTTCCTTGCTTTAGCTAACTATAGAACTCGTTTATTTATTACACACTAATGTGCAATGAAACTGTAATTTTTACACTCTAAATCATTGTTTGGTCTACATAGGGCGTTTTTAAAGCAGAATCTGGATTACAAATTACTTTTGGTCATCTGTGCTATCTTCTGCCGGGTCCTTACCATCTAATGTTCGCTTTTTGTCGCTCCATACATCCGGTTCCGAATACCTGCAGATATCATGTAGAATCTGGAAACTTTTCAGAAATCATAATCATACAAATTAATGATGCAAGAATAAAATTTCACTCGCCCTTCCAAATGTTTACTGCGTGAATTAAACTTAAAACATGAGAGCTGTTGAATATTCCTAAACTTATGTATGTCCAATAGTGTGAAAGCGTTAAAAGCTTAGTGACTATTTACATTTAGTGGATGGTCAATTCACTAAAAACCGAACTGTGAAAAATATGAGGACGAATCTTTTTCCATAAATTCATGATCCGAGATTTTTTAAACCGAACTAAATACACAAACATGCGTAAAATGTCGAGATCTAGTGTGATTTAAAATTTTTTTTTTAACTTTTGCTCTTTTCAACATCTGTAGATTTGCTCCGAATTTTTCTATCCATCTTTATCAAATTTTTTCATTTTTTTTATTATTAACTCTCCAAGAATATACATTTTCACCGATATGCCTAAAATAAGTTTACTTAAATCAATTAAACGGAGGTTAACTTATCTTTAAAATGAAAAACTTTTAATGAAAGTTGGCTTCTTGGGAAGATTTTCGAAACTCTATTCGATTTACAAAACTGTTAATTTACAAAAAATGCAACACTGCAAAAACTTAAATATGAAATAAAGTTAAACAAATGACGAAAATCACTTTTGTAACTATAAGTAAACTTTATCAAATAACATTTTTGACAAATTTGTTCCTTTATACAATAAATTTATTTTATGATTTTATCCGTGTTTGTCATTTTATTCATTTATGTAAATTCTTGCCATTTATGTAAATTCTTGTCATTGTTGCCATTTTTGTCATTGTTAACGCGTACATTCAAGCCACGCTAAGCCGTGAGCCACTTTGAAGAGTATCTTTAGCACCAACTGATGTGTGCTCTCAGTTTAACACACAGCTGATAAAAACCCGATCAGCTGACGACCAACTAGTCTTAAGTAACCATAGAAGCCATTGGACATAGCTCCCTCCAGCAAATAAAGTTTAAGTCAAAACGTTTAAGTTCCGTTGTTCAAGTTTAGCAGTAAAATGACCAATCATTGAAGATATAATTTAAGTGTTATTCTGAGTCAATCCGTTTTTATCAGTTCGATCCGAAAGTGCAAAATTAAGTAACTCCAAATCTCAACAGCCATTTTTGTCATGTTTGTAATTTTTTTGATTATTGTGATTTTTATGTTTTTCGTCATTTTTGTCATTCCTGTCATTTTTGTCATTTTTGTCATTTTTGTCATTTTTGTGATTTTTGTCATTTTTGTCATTTTTGTCATTTTTGTCATTTTTGTCATTTTTGTCATTTTTGTCATTTTTGTCATTTTTGTCATTTTTGTCATTTTTGTCATTTTTATCATTTTTGTCATTTTTACAATTTTTTTCATTTTTGTCATTTTTGTTATTTTTGTCATTTTTGTCATTTTTGTCATTTTTGACATTTTTGTCATTTTTGTCATTTTTGTCATTTTTGTCATTTTTGTCATTTTTGTCATTTTTGTCATTTTTGTCATTTTTGTCATTTTTGTCATTTTTGTCATTTTTGTCATTTTTGTCATTTTTGTCATTTTTGTCATTTTTGTCATTTTTGTCATTTTTGTCATTTTTGTCATTTTTGTCATTTTTGTCATTTTTGTCATTTTTGTCATTTTTGTCATTTTTGTCATTTTTGTCATTTTTGTCATTTTTGTCATTTTTGTCATTTTTGTCATTTTTGTCATTTTTGTCATTTTTGTCATTTTTGCCACTTTTGCCACTTTTGTCATTTTTGTCATTTTTGTCATTTTTGTCATTTTTGTCATTTTTGTCATTTTTGTCATTTTTGTCATTTTTGTCATTTTTGTCATTTTTGTCATTTTTGTCATTTTTGTCATTTTTGTCATTTTTGTCATTTTTGTCATTTTTGTCATTTTTGTCATTTTTGTCATTTTTGTCATTTTTGTCATTTTTGTCATTTTTGTCATTTTTGTCATTTTTGTCATTTTTGTCATTTCTGTCATTTTTGTCATTTTTGTCATTTTTGTCATTTTTGTCATTTTTGTCATTTTTGTCATTTTTGTCATTTTTGACATTTTTGTCATTTTTGTCATTTTTGTCATTTTTGTCATTTTTGTCATTTTTGTCATTTTTGTCATTTTTGTCATTTTTGTCATTTTTGTCATTTTTGTCATTTTTGTCATTTTTGTCATTTTTGTCATTTCTGTCATTTTTGTCATTTTTGTCATTTTTGTCATTTTTGTCATTTTTGACATTTTTGTCATTTTTGTCATTTTTGTCATTTTTGTCATTTTTGTCATTTTTGTCATTTTTGACATTTTTGTCATTTTTGTCATTTTTGTCATTTTTGTCATTTTTGTCATTTTTGTCATTTTTGTCATTTTTGTCATTTTTGTCATTTTTGTCATTTTTGTCATTTTTGTCATTTTTGTCATTTTTGTCATTTTTGTCATTTTTGTCATTTTGTCATTTTTGTAATTTTTGTCATTTTTGTCATTTTTGTCATTTTTCAAATTGTCAAACAGTGGTATGGCAACGCTTTGAATAAACATCTTTAACGGTGTTTTCTTGTAAAATTTTCCGTGTCTTCAAATGCAAACTAAACTTCACTAAACTTTTAAGTTGGTCTAGATTTTAACACAAGTTTTTTTTCCTAAAAAACTGAGGAGATATGTGATTGAAACAACATACGAAGTGGCTTGAAAAGCATCACTAGCCAGCAGAGGTGCAAAGAGATCCCATCATGAAACATGCAGTGCCGATTCTAACAGCCCGACGTCAGCTCCGAAAAAATCATCTTGCAAAGTTGCAGACTGATTCTATTTCCCTTACGTGCAGAGCGTCGAACGTGTCTGCAAGTAAAAGTCGCGATGACTGCACGTTACGAAAATTTCAAACTTGCAAGCCCGAAGATAAAATCCCTTGAGCCGAACAGAAAGAATCATTTCCGAAGATAGCTACAGTCTGCAAGTTGCTTGCATGCAGCGCGATGATGCGATGTACGTTTGCAAATTTGCAAGTTGCAACTTACAAGTTACAGGACGGTGGACTCGTTCTTGTGCGGTTGGATTCGTTCCACTAACCTAGGACCAGGGTTGCCAACATTTATTTTCAAAAATCAGGGAACTTGCGAAATAAAAATCAGGCAAAATCAGGCTACGTAAAAGTAACGGAAATTTCGCTGAAAGTGATGACCTTTTTTTTTTTTTTTGGTCATCGCTCCACAATTTCACTCCAATATGTGTGGTGAGCCTACTTAGTTGAATAATTCTGCTGCATCGAAGCAATCCCTTCAGTTCTCTTTTTCAATAAGAATTAACGGGAATCTTTCGATTGCTTTGATTCAGCCACATTTTCACTTTTTCACTTCAGCTATGGTACCTACTCCAGTTCCTTACTACCCATTTTTCATGACATTCGAACAAATCAGGCAAAATCAGGCATATTTTCAAAAATCAGGGAAAATCAATGGCTTATCAGGTTGTCAGGCAGAGCCTCGAAAAATCAGGCAACGCCTGAAAAATCAGGCACATTGGCATCTCTGCCTAGGACCGACCGAACCGAGTTCATGGAGAAAGAAAGTGATAGGCCGAAGAGCCACAGCCACCGACCATCAATTCAGTTGCCGTTCAGCCATCGAAGCGTGCGTGTGTAGCGTATGTACATGGCTGTCTGCAAAACACTCGGCGCGCCGCCGTACTACAGAAGTAAGGACATGTTGGAGTTGTTGTTGTTGTTGGTGCCTTCGTGCTCGTTTCGTTTCCTTCTAAGACGGATTCGAAAGGAAGTGGTGCCCAAATTTTATTTGAGTTTTCAATGATCATTCTAGGGTGTTTAAGATAAATCATCAAAGCAAATAAAAACTAATTTGTTTTGATTATAACTTTGTCATCTTACAAGTTATTTATGAATACAAAAGTGTTAATAAAAGCTTATCTTAAAAATGTTGGAAAATCATCTTTATTGTTTTATAACACAGCTGCGGCCCGAAAAATTCAATCCATTCTCCATGGATAGGATCACTTGATAAAATAGAATCACATATTAAAGATTCAGTATTGAGAGCAGGGTTGCCAACATTCACAAATTCAAGGAGCTTGAAAAGAAAAATCAAAGAAAATCAGGTTAACATAAAATGATCGAGCTGAGTGCCTTTTTTGGTCACCGTTGTAAAATGAAATGGAGTTGATACACATTACCGTTCATAGTTCTATTAAATAAGCTAAGTGCTCACTGTCACTTCAACCTTTAAACGCGATGTTATTTGATTTCATGCCATTAATTCATATTTCGTATCAAAGCGTTTTTTTAATGTGATTCAGCGTTTTTCAAATATGTGATTCAGCAGTTGTTTGAAAATCTACTTTTTTGGACTTGTTTTATTTAAATTTTGATATTTGAGATACTTATCAAAGCCTTTTGCAAAAATTCTTCATAGTAGTTCTCGCGAAGTTAAACTTAAAAGTGGCAGATTTCAAAAGTTCGTTACGAAAGATACGCAAACAGTTTAAAAAACTTGAATAAAAAATTCCGATTTGTATGAAAATGTTCATTCATGTTAATCCTTTAGTCAATTTATTTTGATAAAAAGTACATAAGTTGCTGACTTTGAAACATAAATCAATAATTTATTCAGTTTCCATACTTCTTATTTTGAAGATTATGCAATTGACTGATTGATGGGCGAAAGCGTGATATGTTTAACCGTGAAACGTCCAGCTTTTTATAAGCAGTTTCGTAATATCTGAGATAAATAGCAACCGTTGAGTAAGATTTTTAAAATTTAAGTTTCTACGAAGACTGCAAGTAATTTTGGCTTTGAAGTAAAAGAAATTTTTTCTTCCTTCTGTTGAGACGAAATTCTGATGAAATTTTATACCAAAATGAATTATAGATATTTTTCAAAGTTTAACTTAAAACGCTTTACAGTCTTCAGCAAAGAAGTAAAAAATAATATATAGACAGTTATTGATTTATCATAGCACTGATTTTTAAAAGCCTTATCAGTAATACTGGATGCGATAGACAAAATCTGACCAAAAATTCGAGTTCAGGACGCGAAATTAATTAAAACCAAGTTATAAAACTTTGACAGAAGATTCGAATCAAACAGTGTGTGAAGTTTTTGAGTTCAAGGTTGGAATGACGACGAGCAAGCACTGAATTTCTATTGAGTTTTGTACCGATCTGTAAAAACTTTCTGTAAAAACTGTAGATAACTTGGTAAAGATGACGTGATTCTTATACATGTCTAAGCAAATGAAACTGAATTCTAAAATTGAAATTCACACAATTTAATCTGTGATCCTACTAATCAAGTGATCCTGCCTTTGGAGAATCGATTGAATTTTTCGGAACGAAACTTTAAAGAATTTTAAGGCAGCTCTGTTATAAAACAATATAGATGATTTTCCAACAGTGTTTGGATCAGTTTTAATTAACAACTTTGTGTTTATAAATAACTTGTAAAATGACAAAGTTATAATCAAAACAAATTTGCTTGTATTTGCTTTGATGATTTATATCAATCACCCTGGTATGATAATTGAAAATTCAAATAAAATTTGGGCACCACTTCCTTTCGAATCCGTCTTAGAAGAAAACGAAACGAACACGAAGGCACCAACAACAACAACTTCAACATATCCTTGCTCTTGTCGTACGGCATGCCGCTTCGCTGGCTGAACGGCAACTGAATGGATAGTCGACGGCACCTCGGCCTATCATTTTCTTACACCATGCCATGGATTCGGTTCGGTTTTAGGTTGGGTTGGGTGGGATGGATCAAATCGAACCGCACAAGAACGGGTCTACGGTTCTGCCTGTAACTTGCAAGTTTGCAAACGTACATCGCATCATCGCGCTGCATGCAAGCAACTTGCAGACTGTAGCTATCTTCGGAAATGATTCTTTCTGTTCGGCTCAAGGGATTTTATCTTCGGGCTTGCAAGTTTGCAACTGTTCCTAACTTCGGAGAATCGTTTGTAATTTTCGGAACGTGCAGTCAAAGGATTTTACCGCGCGGTTGGCTTTTACTTGCAGACACGTTCGACGTTCTGCACATAAGGGAGAAAGAATCAGTCTGCAACTTTGCAAGACGATTCTTTCGTGGCTGACGTCGGTCTGTTAGAATCGGCTAAAAGTCGTGCGCTGCATGCTACATGTAGGGATCTCTTTGCACCTCTGCTAGCCAGGCTTAATTTGGTCAGTGCACGAAAACCATTTTGTTCCTCTGTTGACGTTCCTCGATGTTGACGACGATGACGACGACAGCCAAGATTTCCTCCCATAAAGTCGTGTTGTATGAAGGCACACAGCCCTCTTGAAAAAGTTCGCTTGCTCGATGGACCGCATCCGAGTGGGGCTGGAACATGAATTCAATTACCGTGTTTATGCTTCTCTGTGAGATTTTTTTTTGCTTCTCTTCAATTTGGCAGAGGTTTCTTTCATAAACGACAGAAGGGAGGGGTGAATGAAAAAGAGAGGGGGGGTCTTCATTACCTGCTGTCACGGTTTTTCTAAATTGAACAATGGATTAGCACCGGCCAGTCAGCCCGCAAAGCCTCCACTTTGTGGGTTTGTGTTGAGCAAAATTGTTAAATTTGTCCCCCCTCCATCTTCAGCAGGTGGGAAAACAAGTATAATGTACCGTTACTACGTAGAGTTTACTGATTTTATGCTAAAAATCCAATCATAAGTTCCAAGGAAAGCATCATCAAATACCATGAGAGGCATTGTGATTGTAAAAATAAAATCTTGACTTTTAATTAATAATGAAAAATTGTTGATATTTTTCGAAACTACGAGCAAAGGTCTCAAATTGAATATTATAAAGTGAAATTGTGAAGTAGCATTCTTCGTCTATTTCATGGATTCACTAAATCTATCCATGGTGTCATGTGTCATTTTATACCATCCCACCGAATTAATGAACCCCTTTTTCATTAACCAATGTACCTTCGCTGTTAAAAGTTTAAATTACAACCTCTTTCCCCGCCCTTTTCCCAATACTTTAATTGATTTCGACAACAATTAATGATGATAATTATTGCCATCATTATGAAAGCATATAAGTGAAATACCCTTAAGGTGGTTGCACCTTTTGGCAAGACTGTCAAAATTATCTTTTTTTGCACCATACCATCATACACGATGTAGCGAATCTTATCGATGATTAAAGTGTGTTGATCGCTCAAAGAGCTCACTAGCTCCATCTGACGATCGGACGAAGTACTAGAACACTTCATCCTTACAGAACAGTATAAGTACTTTTCACAGATATTCACAGAAATCAAACCTTTTTAAAGAAGCTATTGCACAATTAAGGTCAAATATTTGTAAATTTGTACAAAAGGGTTAGTGCGTTTTTTCAATAATCTTCAAAGTCTTAAATCAAATAGATTATTGTTAAAAGCGATGCTTCTTACCTTCAAATCTAAATTCCGAAACTTAACAAAAAACGAAGACCTGAGCAACAACTGCTGGAGTGTGTCGAATGATTGGTGTATTTTTCACTAGCTCCCGTATCCAGCGCTTTTTATTGGTGGTTGACACGAACTTTGATCCACCATCATCAGGAGCACCTCTTGGTCCTTATGAGAGAAGTTACTTCCCTCGGAAACAGCTCCACACCAAGAATGAGGGAAAAATTATTGATTGGGTTTGGCGATGCGTCCAGCAGCTATTCATGCAATGGCTCCAAATCGGGGAAAAGAATCCCAGTCACATGTACGGTTAATTAAATTCATGAGCTGTTCTTCTTTCAGGTTTTTGTTTCAGTCCTGGATGGACTTTTTTGTCGGTTACTTGAAACCTCGAAAAAATCCGGGAATCGTCTCGCCAAAACCTGAGCTGATGGCAGAATATTATTTCTTGTGTGTTGTTGTTGAGCACAAACATCGAGCCCAAACTAAGGCGGCAAAAATCGATGCAAAATAATTCCAACGCACAGCGGAACATAAATAATGCATAAGCGTTTGCTTGATTATGTCTCCAAATTAGGAATGATTATAAATACAAAATACGAAGCGCAGCATGATTGGAAATGGAAATTTGTGCATTTTTTTGTTATTTTTTCTTGAGGTATATTCTGAAAACTATTCATGGCATTTTTGAAGAGTTATATACAAGAACAAGTGTCTGTTGTTATTTTTTATCGTGACTCGCGAGCACGAATTTTCTTCTCAAAAATTTTGGAATTTTTTTTAAACATTATTAAAGATTTAAAAACAGTCAATGATTTATGAGCAAATAAAAGTGGTAGCTTTGGTTACTTTGGTAATAGTAATATGGAACTGCTTCTGAAATTCGAAAAAGCTCTTCAATATTTGAGCTTTAACTAGTTGCTTGATAATTTAAACTGTTCGCGTTCTGAAGAATGTAATTGTCACATGCCGAATTCGAACCAAATCTATGCTGGAGGACTTTTTGAACAATCCAACAGTTTGTTTAGACACTTTGGATATTTTGTTCATCAAATTGTTCGTCAAAGTATTGGGCAAATTATTACAAATTAGATTTTTTTTTTTGAAACGGAGATTTTGTTCCTGTAACGTCACACTTCCAGAATATGAGATGTTAGCTAAGATAGGTAGAGACTTCTCTTCTCTTCCAGTGGGGATGAAGATTAGGAGGGGGAGGCGTCCATACAATTTTTCAAATAGCTCACGAACTAATCGAGCAAATGGAACTAACGTTGGCATGGGAGGTTCGAGAAGTATTTTGATGATTATTGAAGAGCCTTTCCTTCTGCTGAAAACGCAGATTTTAGTAGTGGAATAGAGTTATCTTTATTCATGCTTCGTCAGTCTAGTCATGACATAACTGCACAATTCATTAGCGAATGCTATTGTCTTACTCTCCACTAACTCTTCCCTAACTGGGAAAGTACTTATTTCTGAATGAGTACTTTGATACTCTTACCCAGAATATCTGGCAACACTTTTGTGTTACCACGGACCCAATTTGAGTAGTCTCACTTAGCCGTGTGATGATGTAAACATCATCATCATCACCTTTCATCAGCAATTATTGATCTATTGTTCTAGATTGCGTATTGGACATAGCAAGAGGAACCAAAACAAACAATGTTTTTGTTCTTCTCGTGGTAGCAGAAGTCTTCTGCTGTTAAAGGATGCCGGAGGAACAAATAGAAAACTGTAAGTTTAAACACCTCCCCCGTAATTTAGAATGCTGAACAGTTTCGAGTGCCTCGCCCTTGGTAACACCTTCGTGAACGCATCAGCTGGCTGATCCTCAGTGGAGATGTGTGGTAAAGATAGCTGACCGCTTCTTATGATGTCTCTGATGAAAGCATACTTTACGTCCAGATGCTTCATCCGCTGATGGGTTCACGCCTCTTCCAGATACTGGATGCAAGGGATGTAGTGCTCCATTATCGTGAAAGGAGTGCTAACCACACCCAACTAACCAAGGAAGATGTAAACCACATCTCAGTTTCGGTCGACGACAGACGGACCGTATGCAGACATTTCCAGACAGACATGCTTTGAACGGTTGTTCGGTAATAACTTCACCATCGTTCAGCTTCGTCTAGTGAACGTTTGTGCCAAGCGGTGTGCTTACGGGTTTACAATCGGCCATACTGAATCGTTAGATAACCTTCTCGACGTATGCGAAATCTCGATGACGCTATTCAGAAAGTCTTGCTTGATGGTCATTCCCAAGGTAGTCTTGACCTCCAGGAGATCCTTAAACTGGAATAGCCTTACAAGCTCGGTCTTGATCCAAATAACCTCTGAAACGTCTTTTCTGGCTATCAGGATATCATACACATACAGGATAAGAGTGAGTCCTCGTTTGCATGATCGGTAAACGCAGCAGTCACAATTCAACGGTTAGAAACCAAGCTTTTGTATTACGTCGTCGAATCGCTGTCGTATTCGTTCGCCAACGCAAGACGTTTCGAATGCTCTCCATGTTGGCAACCGGTGCATAGGTTTCCCAGTAGTCCAATCCTGGTCTTTGGGAACATCCTTTCGTGACCAATCGAGCCATCGTCCTTCACGGTGGACACCCACTTGGACAGGATGGGTTTCCTGTGACCCGGAGGAAAGCTAACCGCTTCCCAAGTCTTGATCTCCTTCAGGGCTGTCATCTCCTCGTCGATGGCGACCATCCAGGAATCCTAGTCTCGTAGTCGCTTTCGCCGTGATCATCAACAACCACACTGTTAATCACAGTGTGATCGGGATCAGCACGCACATCGGCTAACCGCTCAGATGTGTTTTCTGTGGTTGGTACATCGGCTGACCGCTCAAATATGTTTTCGGGTGGTCGCACATCGACTGGCTGCTCGGATGTTGACTGTTGTTCTGGTTCACACACATCGACTAACCGATCAAATGTGCTGGTGTCTGGTGGGTCTTCGACAGTTTTCTCGATGACCTTCTCTGGCGGAGCACAGCCACACACTGGCTCCAAAACGCTGGTTTCATCGAAGACCACGTTGCGGTGAATCTCGATGGATCGGCTCGAACCATTGCAAAGCCGATATCCGTTATTCACGTAACCCACGAAAACCAGACGTTTTGATTGCGGTTCAAGCTTCGGCCGCTTTTCCTTGGGAATCTGTGCGTACGCTGGACAACCGAAAATGCGCAGGTTGCTCAGCTATGGCCTCCGATCGTACTACATCTCAAAAGGAGTCTTGTTGACCACAAGACCTCTTGTTGGTGATCTGTTTGTGAGGTACGCAGCGCACAGAACAGCTTCGCTCCACATCGTCTTCGACAATCCGCTACCAAGGGTTATCGCTCTGGCCTTCTCCATCAGTGCACGGTTAGCTCGCTCGCGGACGCCGTTCTGCTGCGGAGTATACGGAACCGTGAATACCATCTGAACTCCTTTCTCGGAACAATGTCTTTGAAACTCGTTACTAACGTATTCATGCCCGTTGTCGCATCGCAGCTTGCACAACTTCTGACCGAAGTGTGCAGTTGCCATAGCCTCGTTCTGCTTGAAGCGCTCGAACAATTCGCTCTTGTGTTTGAGCAGATAGACGGCCATGAAGTGGGTGAAGTCGACAATGAACGTAACGAAATAACGGAATCCGTCAAACGTCGGCACCTCCATATATCCACACATGTCCGAGTGCACAAGCTCTTATGCTCCACCCGACCTAGGCAGCTCGACGTTGTGAAAACTGTTGGCTGCTTGCCTAAGGAGTGTATTCGAGAAAAAAATGCAACACTTTGTTTTGCGAATAACATTTGAATGCATGGATGGAAACTGATGAAATTATCAGTGAAGTTATCTAGTAATGTAATGTGTACGTTTTCAAAATTTGGTGACAATCTGTTAAGTGGTTTTTGAGATAACATCCAATACTGAAGTTTTTTGGGCAGATTCGAAAAAAATCCAAGAAAGTCTCAGTGGCAGACAGCTGAAAATCTACTTTTAGACCAAAGGGCACAAGGTTAATTGTATAAAAAAATCCAAGAGGATCCAAAGTGAAAATAATTGATTATAAGAAATTAAGGGATGAGAGAGGTATTTTCAAGATCAATCGGAAATTATCAATAGAGAAAATGATAAAAAAGATATTTTTTCAGACTGGTTTATCTAGCTGACTAATAAACAGGCCTGACATTATTTCTTCAAGATATAAAGCTGCCCACCGGTAAAATAAACAAAATACGATGGTTAAATCGAGTGCAAAATATTTGGGCAGCTAATTTTGAAAAAATTCGTAATGGACACCAAAACGAACTTTTTAGCGGTCACCTTGCTAATTTCCAGCCGGAAACTGTTCGTTGAAGAGTCACGCCTGTATTTTCCAAGGGGCTGAAGAAAACAAAAATTCCCGTACCAAGTTTTCAGTCAAGAAACCCGCAGGAAGAAGAAAAATGAAACGAGCGAAACACGTATAGGGGCAACATGGCATCCTCTTTGCTGAAATTTCAACCAGAGGCAATTTTTTAATAATCCTTAAAATGATATCTGCGAGAATGTCAATCAAAGGCATCTTTGGTAACATTAATAAATTATGGTTGGGCACAAAATGCCGAGTTTTCAGCATAATCCTTATTAAAATTGATTCTAAATCTGCAATATGACAACAACAGATGCGTTTGGCAACCAAAATGTTACCCTATTTCGAGTCTTTTATGGGGTGAAGTGTTTAATTTCGGGAACCACACTGACGTTCTGGTACCAAAAATTCGGTACGGTGCGTTTGTATGCGATTTGACAGCTGGTTCAGTCCTCTGGCATTTTCCGGAGATAAACAAGGAGAAAATATTTAAAAATTTGTTGTCTAATACTTGAGAGGCCTAACGATCTGTGGAAACTGCAAATCACCCAGTGTTTGCTGACGATTGACACGATGAATGGCTAAATATACAAAGACGTCTGCCTCCAAATGCGGCCCTTTTCCCTGCACTTGTTAATAAAAATAATGCGAAATACAAATTAATGGGAATAAATTACACGAAAGCATGCATGCAACAAAATTGCATAATGCATCGTTGCACAAAACGTGTAAATCAAGTAATTTTTAAGCGAAAAATTTCAATAAAATCGAGAATACAAAAGGTGATAAAACACCCATCTTCTACAATTTGTTTTTTTGCTTTTGTAATCTTACGGATATTTGATAAATTCTACGAAATTTTCATAAATTACTTAAAACTTTATCTACTCCTCCCTTCTGCTTTTTTTGAAAATTTTTAACGGAGGGGGGTGGTGGGATAACAAAAGAAGAAATTGATATTTGTTCCGGCCTTAATATCAATATTTACTGTAAAATACAATATAAGTTGCCTTGCTTTAGAAATTGGATATCTACCTTTAAAAAAGTCTCACTTGCAGACACAATCTTAGTTGTGTCTTAGGAATAAAAAAAAATAAAGCAATCGCTCTAAGCAACTGACAGCCTCCAGCCCATGTTCAACCCGAGTCGGGGTAACTCCAATTTACGACCCGCTCCTTCAGATGGTTGTAAACCATTCAAGGATACTATATTTGGCTCCTTTTCAACGGACGGCTCCTGGGCTGGGGCAAGACAAACAACAAACCCGGCCCCCCTCTCCCAGCTTCCTTTCAAGGCTCCCGACAACAAGCTTTCCATGCCACGATTGTCTCATCCTTTCCGCCTAGCAGTAGGCAATTCAACGAGAGCTCGCGTGGTGTCGTCATCTGGTGGCCAACTGGGGGAAATAGCAGCAGATGCTTGATTGCTTTTATTCGTTTCCTGCTGCCTAAGCACTGGAGCAGTATCCCGTTGTCTACATTCAGGGGTAAGCTGTTTTGGGAAGTTTTTTTTTCTCGTCACAACATCCCACGTGGTCGAAAGAATCAACTGAAATTTGGGAGCACGCAGCAGGGACTCACACCAGCTCCCTCTAAACGGAAAGAGTAAAAAAAATGAGCATTTGTACGAGTATATTTGTGCGGTGGAAACTCCACCGGCAGTGATAAATTCGTCAAAGCGGCAACGGGCACAAACTAACTAACCTTTTGCCGCCCGTTGGGAAAGCAATCGGCTGGAGCTTCCGATGTTGTGCTTCCGCGTGGGCGCCAGTTGGGATGTTTGAAAAACAGGCGGCTGCGCAGTGAGTTGCGAGGTGTTAGGGTAGCAACAGTGATATTTGTCCACAGACTTTTGGGAGAAAAAGCAATATTCTTTTTTGCAAACATAATAATTTCAGATTTACTTTTATCGCAGATATCTTTATCCTAAAACAATGAATGAAATTTCCAGAACTAAATATTTTCTAGTGATGCAAATAATTCCAGTGAAATTTCTGAATTTCGAAAACTTCCTACTTTAAAAATATATTTATTAACCCTTGTTGATTCAAAGTTGATTGTGCTTATATAAAAATATTATCTTCTTGAAATTTTGAGTTAGTTTTTTTCAATTTGATTTTACGTTCAAAGAACTTCATATTTTCACAGGATATTTTGTGATTTTCAAATCTAAACTCAAACTTATTCTCGCAAGAAAGCTCTCACTGCAATGAGCACCGATAAATATCGTAATCAATCGGGGCTCAATCTGGGCACCTGTAAATCAGAAACTCACCTGAGCCGTTTCCACAATGGATTAAAATCAATTTCATCGCCACTCCTATTGGCCATTGATATATTTTTCGCACCATCAAATCGATCGCAAAACACAGGCCTTGCAGATCACTTAAGTCGGGCAGGCAACGTCCCTTAATTCGCGCTGTTGGGCCGACCGGGCCAGACAACCCGCAATCAAAAATGACCGACCGATCGAACGACCACAAAAGTGCGCAATTTTTCATCGAACTCCACACCCCGCCTTCCGCCGCCATCTTTCGACATCGTCATCCCACCTTTCTCCCGTGCGTTTTCGCAAACGCACTTGCAATTTTCCGTCAGGCCGTCATTTAGGTTGGTTGATACTGGTTCGAAGATTCTGCAATTCCGTTGCCGTGGTAAAGCAGAAGCGAAAAACCGCTCCGGGCCAATTGGTTGCGTTGATGCAATTCAAGAGAATATTGCGTACATCGTTGGCCGAGAGATTGGGAACATCTCTGATTGACTAAAATGTTTTGACTTAAAAGAGGAAAAATTCTCAAGGCATGTTAGAGCTTTAGTCAAAATCCATATTTAACTTAGTTCGGTTATTTAACTTTGATGATTTGTCATCTCACGCTTTGTCCAATTTAAAAAAATTGTTTAAAGCATACATTTAGGCGTTTTACTGTTGCTACGAAAAAAAGAACCTTAAGTTTAATAACATCCTTTTCCGAGTTGTTCTTCAAATTAAACTTATTTTTAACAGTCGTTATGCGATGGCTTGAGTTAAACCATATGAAAATATCTAGAATTTACACTCACAACACACCCAAGGCGCACCCAAAATGTCTATTGCGACGAAGGACGAAGATTTTATTTAAGTTTCAATTTTTTGTATCAAATTTGTCTAAATTTAATGGAAGGACAACACCACATTCGATCATAAATAAGGCACCTTAAAAATTCATCAAACTCGTCCAGTTTTCAAGTGTCCCAGACTCCCGACAAATTTTGCTAACCACCATCCTGGCGTTCCATTTTCTCCTCTTTTATCGACCGGATTCCTGCCAGCTACCTTCTGTCTTGGGTTGGGATCGCTTTTTTTTCGCAATAAATCGCTGATGACAGTATCGCCGATTTCAAATAGCATATTATTATTACCGGTTCAACTTTTTGGGCGTTTTGTTTTTCTTACTCTCCGTGACTTTGCTTGTGCCGGGCAACGAGATGACTTCCAACAGCAGCCAGGGGCGGTCCTAGACCTGGCTCTTGGGGGGGGAGTGATTTTCCAATTTTTCAAAAATCAGACAATAAAGGGAACGTGAATATATAGCGAAACAACGATCATTTTGAGAAAGTGAAGGGAGGGGGTGATGAGAGGAGGGGGGGGGGGGAGGAGCAATTGCAAATGAGACTTCCACATTTTCTTTTTCTTCTGATGTGAATTTGTTACTTAATGAAACTAAATAAGATTTCGAATATCGTAAACATTTAATAAATTTCCAATGTTGAAAAGAAAGAATGAAAAATTTGGCTGAAATTTGAATTACTTTTTGTAAAGGGCTGGTCACATATCACGTGGACAATTTAGACTAAGGGGAGGGGAGGAGTTGAAAACGTTCACGCTTGTCGACGGAGAGGGGGCAGAGGTTTGAGTAATGTCCACGTGAACATGTTCGCCTAATAATTATATTCGAAAATTGAATATGAATGAAACGTAATGTTACATAAAGTGATACATACAAACCTGAAATATTAAAATTTCACTTCAAATATAAAGTCGAGATTAATGTTCTCCATTAGATTATTCAAATTACACAAAAAATATTCGCTGGAGTCTTCAATTTTCATTTATTAATCTCTAACAAGCAAAAATTTTCCAGTTTAAAATTGAACTATGTTATATGCTCTCATTTTTTGAATATATGAATATGAGATGTGGCTCAAAAATCAAGCAACCCAGCGCTTCTCTCTATTGAATGATCAATAATAATCAATTGTAGGTATGATATTTCCATATTTTTTCAAATAATTCTATACCAGAAATCAACCATTTAAATCTAAGGTTTTTCTAATAGAAATAAGAGATGTAGGCACCAAAAATCGAATCTGTCCACGTGGATATCTAGGAGAGGGAGATGAGGGTTTCCAAAATGTCCACGCTTGTCCAAGGAAGGAGGAGGGTGATTGGTCATAATCGGTCCAGCGAATTGCAAATTACAGCTGTTTTAGTTTTTTGGACCGACTTTTTTTCAATCTTAAGCCATTAAGTGATTAATATATTTTTTTTATTTAACGGACACCCCCACGGAGTGAAAAATTTTGAAAATTCATAAGTACTCCTACTAGGAAAAGTCCTAAGATTTGTAACGGTTTTTTGCCGCTTGGGGGGGGGTGATCACCCCGATCACCCCCCCCCCATAGGACCGCGCCTGACAGCAGCAGGGACGTGTGATTCTGTGTACGTGAAGGGTCCATAAGCGTTTATTATCCACCTTTACCTCTCCTCGGTGGCATCCTTAAATGCAACTCTCACATCGATCTTCCCGAACAGTGCGGGGCCCAATGTTTCGAGACACCTTTTTCGAATTTCGGATTATTTATTATGCTCAAAACATAAATTTTTAACATCATCACTTCCTCAGAACTTGTATCTGGTCTTGAGCTCTGCTTATTAGGATAAACGTTGTAGTTTGAGGTAAATTTTTTATGTTTAAAAAATAGGGATATTTTTCAAATGGTGAAGTTTGAAGGAAAAAATAAAAAGGGAACAGTGCGAGGGCCTAGGAATTGAATGAAGGCAAAATTTTATTTGTTTTGTAGTCAAAATTTTAAAAGTAATGTTTAAAATTTAACCCCTTAATTTATGCAGCATCATTGTCCATCTTTCGATTTTATTTGTGGTTGGGCCTGTTGTTGTTTTTTTTTGGAACGTGAAGGAAACAAAACCAAGAAACACAGAAATTCAGAAGGTGTTTTGTATCCTACGTATGTATGTAGAAAACTCGTTAAAACCGTCGAAATAAGGACTGATCAACGTTACCCCAAAGCACCAAGTTCTAAACAGATATGAAATTGATTTTTAAATCAAATTTAAAGTAGTCTAATAAATTTCTGCAACCATGTTTAATGTTCATAGGAGTCCAGTACTGCACAGAAAATGTTTGACTCGATTTCCAGAAAAAAAATGCTGGAAAAGTCCAGCAATCCTAATTTTTACTGGAAACCAGCAAACGTGATGTAAACAAGAGCACATGTCTTACACTAGATTATAGAATGTTTGTAACATTAGAAAAAAAATTAAATATTTAATTTTGTTTGTGATACTTAACCAAAGTTTAGGCTATCGTGAAATGAATGACATTCAATTCTCCCAAACAATCCTATTTGTGTTTTCATATCTTTACTTTGCGATACATTCCATGTTTTTTTTTCAGATCATTCTAAAGCTGGAAAATAAAATAAGGTTTTCTAATTTATAACATATACCTGAAAGTTTGTTTCTGTATGAACTTATAAAGACTGATCATTTTCAATCTGAATAAGATTTTCTTTTTTTTTTTTAACGGAGCTTTTCCTCTGCAAGCCATTTTTCAGTTCGTTTACGGAAAATTATTCAAAATTGTCCTCAGCAAGTCGTTTAAATTATTCGAGCTTCCTTGAGTTCTTGTCTTCTGTTAATCCACTTCTAATCCAATCTATAAAACATGGAAATTGTTCAACTCATTAAAATTTCAATGCAGACTTGTCATCAGAAGCAATCTTTTAATCCAATCTTAAAAAACAAGGTACTTGTCCTTAGTAAGCCATCTTTTAGTTCAACATTTTCCAACTTCCACTGCAAGCCGTCTTTTAGTTCAACTCGATTGATGGGCACTTGTCCTTAGCAAGCCGTCTTTTAGTTTAACTCATTCAAACTTCCATGGGGACTTGTCCGTAGCAAGCCGTCTTTTAGTTCAACATTTTCTAACTTCCATGGGGACTTGTCTTTAGCAAGCCGTCTTTTAGTTCAACATATTCAAACATTATTTTTCAAATCATTAAAACTTTCATGAGGACTTGTCCTTAGCAAGCCGTATTTTAGTTTTAGTATTCTGGCCCTCTTCAAATTTTCTTTAAGTTCAACTCATTCAATCTTTCATGAGGAGCTTTTTTAATCAAGACTTGATTTTTTAATCAAAATACATAACATATAAGGACAAACTACATAAAAAATAGGGACCTTAAAACTTTCTCGGGGACTTGTTCTTTGTAAATTGTCTATTTGGTCAATGTTAAAAAAAACGTGGAAATTTGTTCCCAGCAAGCCGTATTCTAATAATTTGTTTTTGAGCCGATAATTTTCAAATAAAACCAGTAAGTCTAACGATTAAATTTTAATTTATTCAAAGAATAAATTATGAGATTTTACGTCACCTTCGAGTTGGATTGGGACATGCATCAGCAAACCGTTTTTAGGATCCATTCGTTATAAAATAAGAAAGGAATAATCTTTTCCAGACTATATATTCTAACCTTTTAAAAATTAGCGGAGGCTTGACATCCTGTTACTGTTTGTTTCATCTAAACATTTGAAAGCCATTGCAAAACTTCCAGAAACTAATCTTTTCGCAAATACTTTTACTGTTAAAATTTTCTTGCGTTTGGTTCGGTTCGTCATCAAATAAATTTCACAAAATAATAGATTCTTTGCAGAAATCATGGGGTATTACGGTTGACGTCAATTGAAAAAAAAATATTCAGGAATAACCATAAATACTTACTTATCAGGTTAAGCTGGATTGGACCTTCAGAATTTCTCTTTGATGTATGCAAATAATTAACTCATTATTACATTTCAATTTCAATTTTGTAAAGTTTTTTTTTAAATTATTTTTCGTTTTTAGACAGATAATTAAAATTATTATTTGAAGAAGGTACTAAAATTAATTTATGAAGATTATAAAATGTGCAGCTCACTAATAACCCAGACAACCAGAAGTCGTATTTTATTTTACAGATTATATCGTATAGAATGTTATTTAAACTCATTTTCGTACATCTCTACCTACAATGTGCGGCCCATGCATATTCTTTATCGTATTTAGATGCATTGCATGATTTTATTACGGCCTTTGTGTACGACAATTTGCAAAAAATCCGTGAAACGACCGATATACGGTGATCAGCCGTAACAGAAAGATTTTGTCGTGCTATGCTTAAAATAATTCGAAATAAAAAACGTATATAACTTCATTGATTCGTAATAATGAGCATGCAATCGTATACCTTTGCAAATTAATTCGCATGTCTGATTTTCGTCAAACGTATTTACTGGCAATCGTAAAAGAATACAAATAAGTTCAATAAAATCGTTTATGATAATACAACATCGATGATTAGACTCGTATTTAAGGAGACTTCAAAATGCTGATCTATTTTTAGATCATCGATGACGTAATCTACGATTTGAAAGATTTTAGTTATAGAAATATACGATTTGCTTTTGGTTTAATGCCTTTGAAGCAAATCCTCTTGAATTTATATATTCCAGATAGCGTCGAGGAACCATCATGAGCTGCAGATCGTATCGTCAGGGGATCAATTCCAGGTACTAACAATAACTTCATGAACGATGAAAAAAATCAGCAATCAGGCAAATTATAAATTTGTACGATATAAACTTGAATTTGACAGCAATAAACGCATTTCTTTGAAATAATCTTATTTTTATTATTTTTGGGGATGAATGAACCAATTGGTTTAAAGTACAAAAAAAAAAATCTTATTTTTATTCAATTCACGGAAAATGAGAGCCCTGCACTCCAGTCGCAAAAGACGACCAAATAAGTCGTCAAACTTTCCATATTGTTACGAAAAATGTCGTATATTACAACCTCAATCATCTATATGATGATGTAAATTGTCATAGGTAATTCCAAAAAGATGCGCATGACAAGTCGTGCAAATCGTTATTTAATTCAATCCAAATCAAGAATATGTTTGCTAATGTACCTATATGGCCTCCAAAATGATACGTATATACTGATTTTGCTACATTATATACGATATGTTTACACGTATATTTGCACGTATATTTGCGTTGCAAATTCGAAAAACCCACCAAATGGTTGTCTGGGAATATTTTAAGTTAAATTTCTGTAGATGATTCGAATGGTTACTCAACCTTGGTACGAATTATGTAAGAAATAAAATAATTGATTCTTTTATTCCGGCCAATTAAATTATCTAATAGAATATCAATGAATTTAATTTGTAGACAACGGTCTACGTTTTAATATGAATTGCCAATAACTTCAAAAAGCGTTTAAATTTTTTTTAAATTTGAACAACTTTTTTTTGAAAATTTTTAAAAATAACTTTGAAATATATTTTTTTAATCAAAAGGAATAATCAGCAGGATAAATTTACAATATTTGAACACAGTACTTTCTATTGAAGTATTGAATGGTGGGGGAATTTTCAAAAATATTTAAGAACCTTTTTATGAACCATTATATTGGAGGTTCTATTTCAAGAGTCATTTTTTAATTCTATAATAATTCTACAAATTAACTTAAAGTGATTATATATGTATAAACTTTCAAGATTCATAGTTGAGAACTATCAAGTCAAGTAAATATATGCCATTTTCTGCCTTTTAATGTTAATCGATGTTTTTCGAATTATCAAGTTTTATGAATAAATTGTTATTTGTTTTCCGGAAATGCCGAAAAATCATGGCGTTACCTGTGCTCACTTATATAAACATATATCGGAGAAAAAATAAGAGGTTGATTTCTTAAAAACAAACTAAAAATACTTAGCTCAGAGTTTTGCAACCGCCGTCCAACATATAGATGATCTTCAAATCAGAACACTTGATAATCACGTGGCTAAAACCTTTTTTTTTGCCAAACTTTTTCTTTTTTACTACATATTTCCAGTTTTCACATAAAATAAAACACACTTTAACTTAGCACAGCCCGAACTTTTCTTTCTTTTTATTCTTTCTTCCGGGAGCATGACTTACGCCATTGTGGTGACCGAAGAAGGAATTTCTTATTAACCCTCATCCGCATTAGGGTGTCATTTTGACACCATTGCAAGTTTGAAGGCTTGTAACTTTTTTCAGAAACTTCAAAATACGAAAATTTCTTCGGGGACCCTAAATGAATTCAAAAGTTCTTCAATATTGCATCTTTACTTTTTTTATGGACGAACCCTGGAAGCCTGGACAAAAAAACTCCCTTTTCCGACTTTTGGTGTCATTTTGACACCACAAAAGTAAAATCTATTTAAGTCGTTTGAATTATTATGAACTTCATATAAAACTTATATCAATAGAAACCTTGTAATGTCAGTAAAATATGTTTAGAACATTATATACAGCTAAAGTTACAAGTTTTCTCGTTATTCAGCATGAAAGAAAAAAAAACTGAAAAAACATGCCTCACGAAAACTGCTGTAGTTTATATGTTACACATCCAAAAAAATATTTGCCTTATGCATATGAAAGCTGAAGTTAATGCCTTCATCATGAAGACAAGAAATATTTTTTTAAATTTTTTTTAATGAAATGGTCACAAAAAGTTCAAAAAAGTGGTCTGAAAACCCTACTTTTCATTCGATTGCTAGTAAATACTGTTTGAGCGATGGTAGAGTTTTGAAAAAAATATGACTACAAAATGTATAAAAATTCTTACGTTTTGCTGTCTTTAGATTTTTGATGCAACAAAAATTGAATTTACTGGAATTTTTCAAAGTTCACTACTTTGCGCGATTATTTTACAAATTGAAATTTCATCTCTTTTTGTGGTCCACCGTCAGGTTGTACCCGGATTATCAGTGCTTTTACTTTGTTTGGACCAACCAAGAGTATATTCATTGGAAAGCATATTGATTCTTCATTCTAGTGAGGTGCAACAAATCACGCTGTGAGATTTCACAAAAATTTGAAAATTATAAACGTAAAATCATTCCTGAATTTCTAGAACTACAAGCACCTCGTCCAGCAAAACGTGTTTGTTTGCTCTCCGAGTAGGTACGGTGGGTGGTGATTCGGGCAGAGAGCGAAGCCGAAAGACGAAATAATGATGCGTGTCGTGACTAGCAAATGCAAACTACTCTTAATAGAATATTTTCAACCAAGAAATGTACGACACGCATCATTATTTCGTTTGTCGGCTTCGCTCTCTGCCCGAATCACCACCCACCGTAGGTAGGGGAACATGCCCTATTATGCGCCACCTAAGCGAATCGCTGATTTTCTATGTATTCCACGTACAAATTGTGTTGAAAATGGGTGCAATCGTTGAAGAAAAGTGTTTTCTACAAAGGCCTATGATATTTTATTGCTCAAATTGCTATAGTTGCTTCAAAAACTTGATATTTAAAAACCATATTCAAAGCCACAGAACAAAACTGTGTTGCAAATACGCGCCGCTGTGTATTCAATATGCGCCTAGCAGCCGAACACACCCGAAAGCAGCCGAAGACCGAAAACACACCAATACTTACAGACACTTTGACTGAAAAGAAAATCAAAATGGACTAATCAAAATTTTGAAAAAAATGAAAAGTAGATTTTTTGGGCTGAATTAACGCTCAAAATATGGTTTTAGACTTTTTGTTCATTTTCAATGAAAATTGGCCATTTTGAAAAATTCATGCTATTTACAGCCTACTGCGATTGGCGCGTTATAACGAGCGCATGGGCCGTGATAGAACATATCCATAAAAAGCATACCTTTGCGAGTTCAGTATGATTTTTTAGCATAAAATCATAGTTTAGATTCTCCTCTATCGATGTGTCAGAAAATATTGTCTTATTCGTTTTTCTCTGCTTGGTGACACCTTATTGAAAGTGTTTTAAAATTTAGATCAAAATGACAAAAAACCTAAATTGTGAAATTATCACGACACAGGGGCATTTTAAGGAAAAATTCATACTTGCCATGACCAATCACAGCATTTAGAACAAATTGGTAATATTTTGCAGGCTTCAAATGTTTCAGATTCTTCAAAACAAAGGTGGCGCGTATTAGCCAAATGGTGCGTTATATGAACTTTTCCCCTACCTACTCGGAGAGCAAACAAACACGTTTTGCTGGACGAGGTGTTTGTAGTTCTAGAAATTCAGGAATGATTTTACGTTTATAATTTTCATATTTTTGTGAAATCTCACAGCGTGATTTGTTGCACCTCACTAAAATGAAGATTAAATATGCTTTCCAATGAATATACTCGTGGTTGGTCCAAACAAAGTAAAAGCACTGATAATCCGGGTACAACCTGACGGTGGACCACAAAAAGAGATGAAATTTCAATTTGTAAAAAAATCGCGCAAAGTAGTGAACTTTGAAAAATTCCAGTAAATTCAATTTTTGTTGCATCAAAAATCTAAAGACAGCAAAACGTTAGAATTTTTATACATTTTGTAGTCATATTTTTTTTCAAAACTCTACCATCGCTCAAACAGTATTTACTAGCAATCGAATGAAAAGTAATCACTCGCGCACGAACTTTTCTTCCCAAGAGACGCCAAAAGAATGACCGTTTTTTTTTTCATTCGATTGCATCATCCTTTCTCTTCGCACACACACTTTCAAGACCATTTTTATAGGATTCTTTATGCTCAATTTCTCACACCCACACTTAATTCGATCAATGGATACATTACCGAATCATAGGCCTAATGATAAATAACATGTCGTGTTGCCAGAGAACGTTTATAAGCATACATTGTTAACAGATTTAAATGTTATTTGAATATTATAATTTATTTTCTATCTAACTGCTTATTTGTACTCATATCCACCACACATTCTACATCTATCTTGAAAGATGTGTAGTAATGAATCACACTTGCGCTTGAAAATTTTGAAAGGCTGGTGAGAATTTGGGATTGGATAGTGCTTAAATCACAAATAAAATAAAGAATCTTTTTTATTTGCAACTAGATATTATAATTAAAAAAAAAAGGCGAAACATAGGTGCTGTAAACGCCTTAGTATATGCAAAAAATGTGAGCATTTTCTTGGCTGGGCTCGATTTGAAGAGAATAACCATTTAAATATCATCTGAACCGAAGAATACCATCCGAAAAATGAGTTTAAATATTTTATTGCAGATTTATTCAATGTTCTCATAGCTAAACTTCAAATTCGATGCTTATTGAAATGTTTTTTTTTTTTTGAAAATCAGGACAATTCAGGACATTTTAAAGACCTTTTTTTTAATCAGGGCAATGCGAGAGCTTTTTTCAAAATCTAGTCGTTATTTCGAAAATCAGGACTGCTGTTTGTATGGGAATGTGTGTATGGGATGAAAAGGCTGAAGAAAGTTAGAACAAATCCTGAAAAATCAGGACACCTGGCACCTCTGAATAAACTCCGAGAAAAATTCACAGTGTAATACTCCCACATCTGTCACCAGATAAATACCGTTATACGTGTCTTTCGTTTTCTCGTTAAGTGGTGTTAATTGGTTGAAATATATCTGATCTAACCCTGCTGTTGCATAATGCCCCGTTTGACCGAACTGTTTTAAAAACGTGGCGCCCTATTATCATCTTTCTTTTCTGCATAGTTTAGGTGCGAAGTATCATGACATTTCGCAAAAAAAAACAATAATATCGATTCTTGATCAAGCTTATTTTCTCTATATGGAAAGCTTTCAAGATCGAAAACTGTTGAATTCATTCAAGTAATCTATCAAATCAGTATTATTTTCTATTCAAGCAAAGTTTTAAAGAGAGAAATGCTGTTGGGTTTTGATTGATGACAAAAACAAAATTGAAACTTGGAGATGTCCCTCTTCGGTAAACGAAAATATAAACTGGTTTCGGATATTAAAAAGGACATTTTTCTTTTTTTTCATTTTCCAATAGAACAAGACTAGTGCTTTCAATTTTTCATAATTCATTTATTTTTGTCTCCATTGAAAGGGGGGTTGTTTGTATGTTTGTTTGTTTGTTTGTCTGTGAACAAGTGAGGGTTGTTTTTTTTTTGTTTTGAATGTATGTGTGGGTGTGTGTGGTTTTCATTATTACATGTCTCTGGATGTTTGCAACCTTCCATTGTTGTTATTCTGTTGACCTAATAACTTTCTCCTCACCGTCGAATGAATGTTCATTCATCGGATATAAGTTGTTTTCATTTTTTTCTTTCTAGGAACTGGCTGTCGATTTGTTTAATCTTTTCTAAGGTTTGGCGCCTTTTTGTTCAGCTTTTTCTTATGTCAAATATTGACAGCACTTTCAAGCCTTCGATTTTTTCGTCGATAACAACATTTAATCAATGGACTATTGTGTTTTATCTGGTTTCTGCTACATGTTTTTTCATGTGTTCACTTCAAGGTTTCTATCTCTATTGAATTTCTGTTCTGCCTCTTGTCTATCGGTGTGTGTGTGTGTTTTTGTTTATGTTTTTTATCTGTTCATGTTCTGTTTTGCTGTGTGTCCTGCTGATCTGGGATGGAATATCTCATTCCAATTAAGTTACTTATTCACTATAAAAATTCTTATTTACTTACTGTATTCTTTTCGCTTTATTTTCACTTTTTGCTTTTTTTGTAACTTTGTTTTACGTATGCCGTTGTGTCGTTTTAATTCCTTTGGCTGTATCCAAAGGGTAGTTGTGTGTGTGTGTGTTTTTTTTTCATTCCACCACACCACTGCTATAGCCGTACCGTTTTCTTAGTTTTTTCCTCTTTTATTTGCAATTTGTTTTAATCAATATATATTAAATATACTTTACTCTTACCAACTAGTTACGTATACATTGTTTCTTCTTGTTTCCACTTTTCTTGTTTTGTATCTTTATGTATGAGTGTGTGTGTTTTTGTGTTGGTGTGTTTAGTGTTAGTTGTTTAAATTACTGTTGGTTTTCACATTTTGTCTAGACCACTTGTTTTACGTATTTCGTTATCTTTTTGTTGTATTGTTTACTATACACAGTAGTACTTAGTTGCGATTTTCCATTGATTTTTTTTTTTGTTTTTGTTCACTGGGTTCCATTTCTGTGAAATGTTTTTGCATGCTGGCTGTTTGTATTTTTTTTTGTTTACTATCTCCATTTTCGAATGACGCGCTCAAGAGCTCAAAAAGTAGCGATAGATTTGGGAAAAGGATGGATCAAAGTAGACTATGTGGTTAGGAGTTTAGCTTTTGTTTTTCTGTGTGGGTGTAAGTTTTTCTTCTTATTCCTTTCGGTATGTCTTTGTCCTTTAGAGAGATGAAGTTGGGAAAGAAAATCCTACCTTACTATACAAATATTTTGGCTTCTCTTAGATATCGTTTGTTTGTTGATTTTGTTTTGTCTACTCTCTCATAGGTGTCGCTCCTAGAGCAGATAGTTTGTTCGGAGAAATCAAAACAATAAGAAGTTGACAGTTATGAGACATTGACAGACAATAGTGTTTAGTAGTGTTCTGTTGCTTGCGTTTGACATCAGTTGCTGTCAGTTAAGAGTGGAGGATGCTGATTTATTTCTCCTGATATTTGCTCGGTTTTTAGTTGGTGGTTCTAACAAACAAGAAAAAGAGAAAGATAGTGAAGGATGAAAACTACGGTCTCACTATCACACATTCACTCTTGGCTAGATTTGTGGGTCAATTCTTTTGGTTTGCGTCGAACGTTGAAATGTTAATTTCTTCGGTCTCTTCCTTCGAGTGATTTACGAAATTGAACCGAAGTTTAGCCTTTGGTTCGCCAATTGTTCGCACTAATCAGCAACTAGTCGAAATAGAGTTGTTCAAATTATTGCACTAGAATCAAAATTTTGACAATTTTTTGTTGTTGCCTTTAACTCTTATGGAAAACATTTGGAAAACGTCGTTCCTACTCCTTGGTTTACGTATTTTTTTACTTTATTTGGCTATTTACAGTGACGTTTCTGCTGGCGGGCAAATAAATAAGTACACATGAACAATACATCACTACAGCATCCACTTTTGTTTTTGTTTTCATTTGGAAGGGAGCTAGTTTGGGAGCTTGCATTCAACGTTACAACGAAAGTTGTTTGCGACAACTGTTGGCTAATGCGATAGACGTGAGTTGTTTAAAGTTAACAAGAAAAAAAATATATCGCTGAAAGTTGAATCTAAACATAAAAAAGTTAAATAAGACATCAAATTTTGAAGTTAAAAGAAAAATAAGAATCGAAGAGTTTCAACTATTTAAAAAAATATTCTAATGTGTGTTTTGAAATAATTTCCAGCTAAACCCTCGTCAATCGACCGCCTAAATTGTCCCAACGATTTGCGTTCTTGTTTTTTTTTGTGTATCTACGTATATTGCATGTTTGCACATCACAAAAGAACTATTTGTTCTAATTTTTCGATAAATTTCTACAAACTTTTATTTCCATCCATCTAGAACTTAAAACTGAGAGTTTTGCTGAGCGTTGTTCTGAGATTCCCATGAAAATAGCTGCAAACATTTGTCTTTCCAATAATGGTTTCATTTTGGATCGGCTTGCTCCTTTTAGTGTAGTTTTTACTTGTTTTTATTCAAATCCCATTTGTACAATATTCTTTTTGAGTTTCTTCCGATCTCGGTGTCTGTTTTTTTTATGTCAAGGAGATCCTGCGCTCCTCATATTCTCTATATAATATTTATACGCTTATAACGAATAGTTTCTTTATACAGTGAGTCTGCTCGCATCCGCCAGCATCGGTAGGGCCTGGCAGCCAGAGACAGTTTTCGTTTCGTCAGGAGAGAAAAACTTCCGAGGGGTCTTCCGATGTACCTTTCACTAGCGTTTTAGTAGTTTGCTGTTTCCGTTTGCTTCCTCCCAATAGGGGATTAGCTCAGCTCTTCATGAGATGGTGAGCTTTCGTCTAAATCCCAAACGAAGGAATGGGAAGGGGCGGGGTTGTATTGAGTAATTAAATTAATCTCTTTAGCAACATTTCTTTATACAAATTTAATTTACTTAAAAACGAAACATAGCAACTAACCAGTACTAAAATTAGGTTTGAAACATAACGCGCCAGTTTAAAATTATAAAAATTAAAAAATAAACTAAAACAACTTGTTTCGTGTTTTTCTGTCTGTCTGTTTGTTTGTGTCAGTTTATCTTCTAAAAATAAAACGAGCGCTCTCTAACCGAAAACATTAGAACTGCGCACACGCCTCTGTAGAGATTTTCTTTTTTTATACCGGTTTTTTTTGTTGTTGTATTTCCTACCACTGGAGAACCGAAACAAAAAGAAATAATAATAATAATAAACAACCTAACTAAAGTTAGTATAAATAATTACTAGAACTACTGTGATTGGTATGGTCTAACCCCTAGTTTGGGTCATGCAACCCGGCCACGGCCACCGCTTCCTGGGCTTTCCGGGCCTGGGCCTGCTTCTCCTGCTCGTTCAGCTCCTTGATGGCCTGGATTTCCTTCTTCAGCTTCATCCGGCGGTTCTGGAACCAGATCTTGATCTGCCGCTCGGTCAGGCAGAGCGCGTGGGCCATCTCGATCCGGCGCCGGCGCGTTAGGTAGTGGTTGGTGTGGAATTCCTTCTCCAGCTCCAGCGTCTGGTAGCGGGTGTACGTTTGCCGGCCTCGTCTTCGCAGACCGTTGGCACCTGCGCAGGGGAGAGGGAAAGAAGAAAAAAGGGGGTTAGTTTGATTATTTAGTTTGATAGTTGGGGGATACTGTGTGCAAAAAGAGTAATCATTTGGAAATGTTTTGGTCCTTCGAACCGGATTCTTCGAGAAATTGATAGTGTTTGGAGCGGGATGCAGCCGCTCAGGACAATTTAGGTTAATCGAGTAATAACCAGCAGCTTGGGAATGTTTTGGTCCTTCGAACCGGATGTACTTCTTCAAAAATTTACCAGTAGTACTTCGGGCGGGGTACTCATGACTTGCTAAATGATTTACCAGTTCTTGAAGTGGAATATATCCCTTATGTAAGGTTTTGGTCCTCTGAGCCAGATAGAATCCTTCGAAAGAATTTTGGAACTTCGAACTAGATTGTCCAAGTAGTTGACAGTGCTTCGAGCGGGATACAGCCCTTCAGGGCAATTTAGGTTTTTCGAGTCATATATGGTTGATTGGGAACATTTTGGTCCTTCGAACCGGATGTATTTCTTTAAAAAATTACCAGTAGTACTTTGGGCGGGGTGCCCATTACTCGATAAATGATTTACCTGAACTGGGAGTGAAATATGGTGTTTATGTAAGGAATTGGCCCTTCGAGCCGGGTCGAACCTTTCGGAAACTTTTTGGTCCTTCGAGTCAATTTGAATTCTGGAAAAATTGATCAGATTTTCTGACGCGGTATTTCCATTGGAAAAGATTTCGTTTCATTGAGCACTGTTCTTTGGGTACGATTTCTGGTTTTGAGACGGATATATTTCTTCAGCATTTTATCAAAACTTGTTTGTATTCAATATCAAAGTCATATCATTTTGAGTTTAAGATGGGTCCAACTGTTTCCACAAATATGTTGGACCTTCGAACCAGATTTTCCAAGAAATAGAAATGCTTCGGGCGAGATACAGCCCTTCAGGACAATTTATGTTAGTCGAGTCACACATAGCCGATTGGGAACATTTTGGTCCTTCGAACCGGACATACTTCTTCAAAAATTTACCAGTAGTACATTGGGCGGAGTACCCATTACTTGGTTAATGATATACCAGTACTGTTAATGAAATACAGCCTTAACTGAAGGTTTTGGTCCTTCGAGCCAGATAGAACCCTTCGGAAGCATTTTGGTGCTTCGAGTTAGTTATAATTCTGGAAAATGATCAGATTTTCGAGCACGATATTTCCATTGGGTAAGATTTCTTTCATTGAGCCCTGTTCTTTCTTAAACTACTTACTCGTGAATGAAGTAACATTTAGAATTTCCGAGGATACCTTTTGGGTTGAAGATGGGTCCAACTGTTTCCACAAATATGTTGGTCCTTCGAACCATATTCTTCATGAATTGACAATTCTTCGAGCGAGATACAGCCCGTCAGGACAATTTTGTGTCATCGAGTCATATACAGCCGATTGGGAATGTTTTGGTCCTTCGAACCGGATGTACTTATTCAAAAATTTGCCAGTAGTGCTTCGGGCGGGGTGTCCATTACTTGGTAAAAACTATACCAGATCTCCAAGTGGAATATGGCCACAATGTAAGGTTTTGGTCCTTCGGGCCAGATAGAACCTTCTGGAAGCATTTTGGTCCTTTGAGTCGGTCAAAATTCTGGAAAAAATGATCAGATCTTCGAGCGCGATTTTTCTATTGGGTTAGATTTTGTTAATTTAGCCCCTCTTTTGGGTACGACTTCTGTTTTCAGGCCGGTATAATTCTTCAGGATTTTATCAAAACTTGTTTGTAACCGGTTCCAAGGACCATATCGTTTTTAAGTTTTTCAAAAAAAAAAAAATCAAAATCAAAGTCGTATCGAAGAAAATTTGTACGAATTTAGATGTTTTAACTACTTATTCGTGAATGAATTTTCATTTTGAATTTACAAGAATACCTTTTGGGTTGAAGATGGGTCCAACTATTTCCGCAAATATTTTGGTCCTTCGAACAACCTTCTCCTAGTAGTTGATGGTACTTCGAGCAGGACAATTTAGGTTAATCAAGTCATATACGGTCGATTGGGAATGTTTTGGTCCTTCGAACTGGATGTACTTCTTCAAAAATATACCAGTAGTTCTTCGGGTGGGGTGGAACATAGTATTTATGTAAGATTTTGGTCCTTCGAGCCCAACAGAACCTTCCAGAAACATCTATGGAAAATATGATCAGATCTTCGAGCGCGATATTTCCACTTGGGTAAGATTTCGTTAATTGAGTCCTATCTTTTAGGTACGATTTTTGTTTTTGGACTGGATATAATTCTTTAGGATTTTATCAAAACTTGTTTGTACCTGGTTCGAAGGACCATAACGTTTTTAATTGTTCAAAAAAAAAAAATTAAATATCAAAGTTGTTTTAAAGAAAATGTGTACAACTTTAGAAACATAACCTTTTAACTACTTATTCGCGAATGAATTTCCATTTTAAATTTATAAGACTCCCTTTTGGTTTAAAGATGGATCCTGCTGTTTCCCAAGTAATTCTCGTGACTAAACTTTTGAATTGGATTTTTTTGTTTTCAAACTATCCGGTCAGGGCAACACAAAAATCGGCCATGTTTCTGATCTCAATTTTTTTTCCATCTCTTCCCCTCCCTATGCGTATTATTCTTTTTTAATTGTGAGCTAATAAATCACGACTGCGCACCACGATTTATGATCTCGCGAGACTCTTGAGCCAGTCTCCCGTTCGTTTGGCCGGTCGGATTTGGTTATCGTGGCTGCAAACGACGGCATGGCCTCTATAAAAGCATTTGAACAAACCAGAGTCTCGGAAGCTGTATTAGTCGGTTGGCGGTAATGTTGTCATTTCGAGCACTTTCGACCAATACAACGAAAGCTCGACCGGCGTGAATAAAGCATTCATGTAGATGTCTTATGTTTAAAAAAATGTTTTTCTTTCTTCGCAGTCAAACTCCAAATAAACCACAAACATTTTGTGAATCATCAGTTTGGCCCTAACATTTGTTTGGGGAATGTTGCTCATCCTAAAACGTTGCGAGATATCGGTTTTAATTTTTTTTTTCAACTTTATCTTTCCGTTTTCCGTGCGTTTTCTCGTCAAGGTTTCGATTCGATTCTTTCCCAAAATGGAAGCAGCGGGGCAGCACAGCGACAAGGAGGGTCTGCCTGTGTGCTTCTGGTCCGCTAACGCAGATTGTTAATTTAGTAAAGCTAATCTTGATTTATGTCTCCATTTTTAAGGCAAGATGCCTCCGAGAAACAAAAACTCATATGGCTTAATTTTGTGTTTTTTTTTCTTCAAGCTGAATCACGTCGCCGTTCGGCGGAATCCACCTAAATAGACCCATCTCTGGAAACGTCAGAATTCTAGACGCGAAAAATCGCTAGCTTGTGATAATTATACGGTCCCAAGTTTGATTTTGGGGTTTCCAACTTAGTTCGACCGGGAGACGCTGTCTTAATTTTGGCAGTTCTCACCAAGTGGAGTGTTCGCTCCACTTTCCACGGTGTTCCTCGGCAACCTGACTCGTTTCTGTTTTTCTTGTGATTTCGAGAAATTATAGAGCCCTTCGCGCCCTAGTTTGGAAATTGGAAGGGCTTTCTCCGGCCGTTTTGAGCTTCGGTACACTATAATTATCCACATGCTCACCGAATAAACCAATAATAACGAGAAAAAAAGGAAGGGATTCCTCCGACAAGCCATCATCAGCGGGCTCATTCCCCAAAAAGCAACATTCAGGCGCAATTGTTCACCGTGTATTTTCGTTGATTCTTCAGCGTCCCTTTTTGGGTTCGAAACCTGCACCGGGCACCAAAAAAAGAAATACAAAAAAGCCCCGGTTCACGAGGCTGCGGGAAAAAGATGATAAAAGTGCCGCGCTTGCTTTCGGTTAAGGGCGGCCGGCCTAAATTCGAAAAATACCTTCGGAAAGCTGGGGCCGTTGAACTTGTTTTGCTTTGTACCGAAACTTGTCCTCCCTCCTCGTCGCCAATTGCATTGTCGTGAGATCGGATCACCCTCGCATTTCGACCGCCGAAAAAGGACTTTTCTCTCCTTCCCAGCAGCGATTCGAGAAATGTTTCCTTGGCGTTCCGAGGCATAAATCCGAGAGTCTAAAAGGAAAAAAGGGAAGCAGGATTCAACGAAGGAATCCAAGGTTTTGAGCTCTTCGTTGATTTCTTGGGAATGAAATTTCCGCGAGTTTCGGCACATTTATTTCAGAAATTCTTCACAACAATCGAAACCGATTTCTAAAACCCGAAAGGGATTGTTCTGATTCCTCGCTATAATTACATTATAATTGATCAAATAATACAAAACATTGGGGCGGGCATTGTTTATTCGATGGGCTGATTTTTTTCCTTCTTGCCCTGTTCTTTTATTTTAAGCTTTGCCCATTCTCCGGGAAACCGCAAAAGCCTGAAGGGGGAGAAATTTGAATAATTTCTTTTCGGTGGTCGTTTGTCCAGAATTCCAAACCAGAGAATCTGGCACAACCTAGGAGGAAATAAAGGCAAGAAGTAGAAAGCAGTGAGACGCAAACATAATGGCGTGCCTACAAGATTCATGGACCATTTTTCGGACGCCTTGCGAAAGTGCGCTCATGCTCATAAACAATCATAATTGTGCGACGGCCTGGGCAAATTTTTCCGGAGGCGCTTATGCTAATGTTTGCACACACTGTTGTGGTCTTCTCTTCTTGGGCAGGAACATTAAAAACAACCTTTTGAGAGGGAGAAAAATGGAATAACTGAAGGCGCAGATCTTATCTAGACGCTCATAATCGGTGTTCGGCTACATATAATTAATGCCTGAAATCGTTTGTGTACAATTTAACCATAAACTACAAAACGGGTAGTCAACTGATCGGGTTGACGACGTTGGGAAAGCTGATGGCGGAAAAATGATTCTAATAGTTGAGTTTTCGGGTTTTGAAACACTTGTTCCTCTTCTTGGAAAACAAAATTTCAATATTTTGCTCCCTGAAACCCGGAACAACTATGTGGGAGGGTTTTGGTCCATCGAGCCGGTTCTAACGCTTAAAAGTTCACCAGTTCTTTGAGCAACTGTTCAGTTAGACTGTGATCTTTCGAGGCGGATTCCTCATTGTTTGGGAAAATTTTGGTACTTCAAGCCGAGTCTGCTAGTGAAAAAGTTCATCGTTAAGATTTGGAAAAGTTCAAGATTTTTTGGTCCTTCGAGCCAGTGATTATGCTTCAAAAGCTTAACTCATCAGTTCATCGAACGCGATGTATCAAATGTCTGAGAATTTCGTCCTCTTGGTTGAGTAACACCTCTTGTGCGAATATTTTGGTCCTTCGAGATGTAACGTATTTTAAGCTGATAAATACTTGGACATGATTTGGTCATTCGAGCTAGATGCACCCGTTTGGGAATGTTCCGGTCCTTTGAACCGGATAAAATAATCCATAATTCACCAGTGCTTTGAGGTATTTTGGCATTTTGAGCCGAACACAATTGTGTGGAAATTTTCGGTCCTTCGAGCCGATTACAATTCTAAATAAATTCATCTGGTAACACAATGCTTCGATATTTTTTCGGTCCTTCAAGCCAGGTATAACCGGATTTGGAATATTTTGGTCCTTGAAGCCGAACGTTATGCTTTAAATATTTACGTGTGCTTCGAGTAGAGTATATCATTTGGGAAATTGAGAAGTACTTCATGCTGATACATACTAGAGCATTATTTGGTCATTCGAGCCAGATACACTTGTTTACAAATGTGTCGGTCCTTTGAGCCGGATATAATAATCCATAATTCACCACTGCTTTGAGGTATTTTGACATATTGAGCCGAACACAATTGTGTGGAAATTTTTGGTAATTCTATATAAGTTTATCCGGTAAAGCAACGCGTGAATTTGGTATCAAGCAAGCCTGTTTTTTGAATATTTTGGTCCTTCGAGCCGAATATATCATGGATATATCGAGTGGAGTATATCGTATGAGCCAGATTTCAGCTTGTAGAATTGGATTTAACCATTTTGTATCAATGGAATGAATCGTTCGAGAATATTTAGCTTATTTTAGTCAAACTCAACCGTTTGAAAATGTTCTGGTCCTTCGAACCTTTGGGTAATATTTTTTATGTAACGAGACAGATTCAACCGTTTTGAAGCAGAAGTGATGCGCAATATAATATTCATTTGTATTCTTGATTGAATTTTTGTATTTCGAGCCGAATAAAAGCGCGTGGAAAAAGTTGGTCCTTCGAACCGAATGCAAGTCTCCAAAAATTTGCCCTTAAAAGAAGTTATAAAGTGAGAATATTATTTTGGACAATTAAGCCAGATACAAGCGATTGAAATTATTCTGATCCTGGAAGCCGGCACAAACGGGTTTGGAATACTTTGGTCCTTCGAGCTGAATTTAATGCTCAGAGGATTTACAAATGCTTACAAAAGAGTAGATCGTTGGGCCAGATTTAAACTTGTGGGATTGGAATCAACCTTGGAGCGAGTTACAATCGTTTGAGAATCATTAGCTTATTTTAGACAAACTCAACCGTTTGTAAATGTTTTGGTCCTTCGAACCTTTGGGTAATATTTTTTTGATACGGGTCAGATTCAACCGTTTGGAAGCCTGATATAATATCCATTTGTTACTTTTGGTTGGATTTTTGTCTTCCGAGCCGAATAAAACCATGTGGAAATGTTTGGTCCTTCGAACCGAATATAAGGCTCCTAGAATTTGCCATTAATACAAGTATTAATGTACAGTGACAGTATGATTTTGGACAAACGAGCCAGAACCATGCGTTTGAAAAGATTTTGGTCAAGCAAACCGGCACAAACGAGTTTGGAATACTTTGGTCCTTCGAGCCGATTAAAATGTTTTAAAAATTGACAAGTGCTTCGAGTAGAGTATATCGTTTGGGCCAGATTTTTGCCTGAAGAATTGGATTCAACCTTTAAGCGGGCTACAAGGGTTTGAGAATATTTAGCTTATTTTAGTCTAAATCAACCGTTTGAAAATGTTTTGGCCCTTCGAGCCCTAGGGTAGTTATTTTAAGTTACGGATCAGATACAATCGTTTGAAAGCCGGATATAATATTCATATGTTACTTTTTATTAGATTTTCGGTCTTCCAAGCCGAATAAAACCGTGTGGTAACATTTGGTCCTTCGATCCGGGTACAAGTCTCCAAAAATTTGCCCTTAAAAGAAGTTATAATGTAAAGTGAGTATATGATTTTGGACAATCGAGCCAGATACAAGCGTTTGGAATGATTCTGATCCTGGAAGCCGGCACAAATGGGTTTGGAATACTTTGGTCCTTCGAACTGAATGTTACACTTCAAGGATATATGTGTTATCGAGTGGAGTAAAATTTAGGCTTTTAGAATTGGATTCAACCTTCGAACGGGTTACAATCGTTTGAGAATATTTAGCTTATTTTAGTCAAATTTAACTGTTTGGAAATGTTTTGGTCCTTCGAACCTTCGGGTAAAATTTTTATATTACGGGTCAAATTCAACCGTTTTGAAGCGAAAGTGAAGCCGTATATAAAATCCATTTGTTAGTTTTGGTTGGATTTTGGTCTTCTGAGCCGAATAAAATCGTGTGAACATATTTGGTCCTTCGAACCGAATATAAGTCTCCAAGAATTTGCCATTTATTCAAGTAAGAATATGATTTACGACCGAATACAGGCGTATGAAGAGATTTTGGCACAAACAGATTGAGGTATTGAGGAAGATTACGTTCTTTTTTGGTCCTTCGAGCCGAATGTAATGCTTAAAGGTTTTACAAGCGTTTTGAGTAAGGTATAAACTTAAGATCCGATTTTGGTACATCGAGTTGAATTCAACTATTTGGGAACAATTGGGTCCTTCGAGCCGGATAAAATTCCTCAAAAATATTCTAGTACTTCAAACGGGACACATTCATTTGCAAATTTTGGTCCTTCGAACCGGATTCAAACCGGTGATCCCCGCCACTTGAAAATGTCAAAAGCACACTGTTTCTTCGTTCATTATTCTCTAATAATCGGAAGATCCCATTCAAGAAGGTAGAAACTTTTTACGGTGGCCCTCCCGCCAACGACGGATCACGAATCGCGTGGTCCATTACCACATCTTCAACATAAACGCTTCCCTTAACTAAAACCTGAGCGGCCGGTAGACCAATGCAATGGGAGCGCACTCAACTTTTCATCACCCCTCTCTCGCCCCTTCTTGATCCACCGAGGGGGGTTCGATTTGCCAAGCTCCAACAAACCGACCAAGTCGGGGTTGATTTATTCCGGCACAAAAGATCTGCACGATTCGGATTACCCCGGATCGGAAAAGAAAAATGAAACTCACAACTCACAGCCAGGCAGCGCGGCGAAGTAGTGGTCTTCAATCATAAACACCTTAGGTCGGCTCTTGGTGCTTGGCATCGGCTGGACTCGCAGTGAATCGATTATCCAGGTGGAATTTAGTTGAACGGCGGCGGTTGATGATGAAAGCTGCTGGATGGCCGTAAATCTCCCACCAAGTTATGAGGTGGCCATCGAGCGCGCGCACAATCTTCAGGTATCTCTACATATTAGAAGAAGATGCTGATGGTGGTGTGGCCCCTTTCGGATATTTCATTGGAATTTCTTGGATGAAAGCAAGGAACCCACCAATAGAGGGTGCAGGGTGTGATTGACCTTTCCCATAAATCCGTACCATCAAAGGCAAATAATGGAAAATTAAACGTCGACTTTTGAACCCACGCAATCCATTCCTGGCTGGAGCGGTTCGAGTTGGAAGAATGGATTTGTGATTTATGACCCTGGAGCTGGAGCGTTTTGCCGCATTTTCAAAGAGCGCGTTAATTGATCCAGCGCTGACGGAGATGATTTGGTGCATATGGTTTCCTTTTTGTTTGGGCTATCAATGATTGATACTCGCAGAGGCGGTGCTGTTGATGATATCAAACACAAAAGATGATAGATGACAGGTGACAAATTTTCTCAACCCTCTTCTAACCGTTATTTTCTAGCACAAAATTTAAATTTAAACCATTAAACATAAAATTCTGTAAATTGGTGAACATTTATCCGGCTCGAAGGACCAAAGTAGAGCGAAATCTTCCAGAATTCCATCTTCAGGCGGAAACCCATTATCAAACCCCACGTGTTCCAGTAGATAATGAAGAATCACACTAATTAGGGTCATATTTCATCTGGTCCATTTTGTTTTCGCCTTACTCCCCACCAACCCCAGGGAGAGCATCCGTACTGTGGTTTACGAGACAGTTTTTCCATTGCCGCGAAGCCATATTTCAAAAGAGTTCCAGAACAATATGCATAGGCTCGGGCAGCAACACCTTCAGGGTTGTTTTCCCCGGAAAAAATTCTCCTGGCCCCACGCAGCTCCGGGAAAAACAACAAGGAAACGAAAGCTGCGCGGCCATAAATCGGCCAGTGGCCTCCTCCCTTTGCCCTCAAGAACATCTCAAGACGCACGTGGCGGATGGTTTTTGAGAGAAAATTCCGCCGTGTGGGCTTTTCCTCCTTGATTATTCTTTGTGTTTGTTTTGCAGTTCGGTTTAAAGAAGATGGTTTGGTTTAATGTTTTTCAGCTGAAGTTATTCTCTATGAGCTAGAGCAGGGGGAGGTTGGGGTCAAATTTTGGCGAAATTCGAGGATGCCTATAACTCATTTTTAATGAGAACGCGTAGCTCGTTTTTCGATGTGGTTTTTGAACCACAGAAAGGATTTCTGCTGAAAATCGGACGCTCCTTGATGTCCCGAAGATGGCAGGGAAAGAAAGTGGGAAGATTCGAGAGTATCAATTTATCTACTTTTATGGCTTCCATATGTTACAAATGGGCATACAATTATTTGTATTTCTTCTGCCGGGATGGTTCGTTGAGCTCGGAAAAGTGGCAATTTATCATAACTGGGTTCTATTTTTCCGGGGAAAAGCATTCGCTTCATTGTTGCGGGAGGAAAACTAAATTAATAATGGTTGTTAAGTTGTTTGGTGAGATTTATCTGGCATCCCTTGCCCTTGCGGGGTTAACAACAAGCCGTCGAATCAATTAGGGAAAAAAGAAACGAAATGGAAAAAAATCGGAGCCAGAAAATGGAAGATAACCAACAAACTAACTAACAAGCATGGATGGTTTTCGTTACAATCTGAGCAGGATACTATAACATGCATCCCAGAGAAACGGGCACATGTGTTCCAAATCCATCCCGATGTCGAACAACCGACCCATACATCATAATCCATCCGTGTTCTCTGTTTCGATCTCGAGAGGACGACAATCGGAGCATGGACATGGAAAAGAAAACATAACCTATCGTCTCCATGTTGTATATGGTGGGAGTCGAATGAAATACACCCAACGGAGATGACAGCTTTCTTCCTTGTCGCTCGTAAATCATCTGCTGATGAACAAGACATTAAATTATGCATTCGTTTCCCCCCGATTTCCTTCTCTTTGCCGGTTTCAGCAATCCGGTTCGAAGGACCAAAACTCGTTCGATTCTCAGACTCCAAAATTGGACCGAACCAGGAAAAAAATCCCATCCATTCCACCAACCAACTGTCACTGATTCGCCAGCCTCGGCGATCCTTTGAAATATTCGCAAAAATTAAAAGAATCGAGGCCGGGAAAAGAAATCCGTCGTCGTCCCAGAGCCAATTCGGCGAATTCGAATTAATCTCTAACAGCTCCCGATTGGATTGGCCTTCAGCAGCAAAAAATAGAGGGAAGTTCACCGAAAGGAATGAAAAAAAAAAACCCCTTAAAAGATAAAAGAAGGCAAACCCGAATTGTGCTGACATCAGCCGGACGTATTTCTGTCTTTTCGGGGTTCCATTTTTTGACTTATCTGCTACTGCTGGCAAGCTTCTGTTATCGATAACCTCGCTTCCTTCTTCCTGCCGGACTTTGCCGGGGATGTGTGAAAAGTTGCCGCAGCAGCTGATGAATCACCACATCAAAAACCGAATCGGATCGATTCGGGAAAATGGCCGTGAGTGTAGCCGGGAGAAGCAAATGGTTCCCATGTGGACCGTAAAATTTGTGATTTATTATTGGTGATTATTTTCTCGGAAGCTGAACTCTGACTTCTGGCTCCCAACACCCCAACCCATACCAGGGATGGACGAAGGTGGGTGTGGGCTGTTGGTGGACAGAGATCCGGAACATTGGTGACCGGTAGGCGTATTCCCTGCGGACGATGCTGATTAGATTCCTATCGGTTCATAATTTGTGGCTGGAACCTGACAGCGTCGTCGTCGTCGTCGTCGCAGTCATCGTCATCGAAGGCTCCCTTGAAGGGAAGGAATCGATTGGATTCGAATTATTTTGGAAGCACAGGGATGTGTGTGCGTATCCTTTCGAAAGCCACACGCAGTTGTGGTTAGGTTCGAGGCGGAGGAAAATTTTAATTAACTCTCTTCAGTTATTGCCACCTGTTTATTTAAGATAAAATTTGACAGAAGAAAACCACCTTTTGGAAGTACTTTTTTTTACAGAATGAAATGCATAATCGCAGATTTTGAATGCTATTTTTGTCGTTAAGTCCTTTGAGCAAGATATATTTTTTTTCGAAAATTAACCAGTTCTTCAAGTGAAATTCCACTGTTGAGTAAGTTTTTGGTCCTCGAGCCGGATCAAGCCGTTCAAAAGTTATGTCAACCTTCCAGCCGGACATAACTCTTTATGCATTTATTTGTCAATTGATGATGATTTCGATGGTTATCGAGTAAAACACAACCATTGGATACGATTTGGTCCTTCGAGCAGGTTTAAAAATTTGCCAACATTTCGAAAAAAACGTGTAATTCTTGAGGAAAAAATTGGTCTTCTAAGCTAGGAAATATTTTAAATCGAATTCAATTTCTCAAAGATTTACACGTACATCAAGCGGTATATAACCTCAAAATAAATTTTGGTCCTTCGAGTCAAAAAAAGAAAACAATCTTTTGCAAGTACTTTTTTGTATTATAATGAGTTGCATAATCGCGGATTTTGTATGCTATTTTAGGCGTTTAGTCCTTTGAGCCAGATATATTTTCTTAAAAACTAATCAGTATTTCTAGTGGGAATCAACTGTTGAGTAATATTTTGGTCCTTCGAGCCGGATCAAACCGTTCAAGAGATTTGTCAACCTTCCAGCCGGACATTACCCTTTATGCATTTATTTGTCAATTGATGATGATTTCTATACTTATCGAGTAAAACACAACCACTGGGTATGATTTGGTCCTTCGAGCAGGTTTTAAAAACTTGCCAACATTTCGAAAAAAGTGTTATTCTTGAGGAAGAAATTGATTATCTGAGCTGGGTATAATCGTAATGAAATATTTTGAATCGGATTCAATTTCTCAAAAATTTACTCGTATATCAAGCTTTACAGAACCTTTTAATAAGTTTTTGGTCCTTCGAGTCAGATACAAATGTTTGGGAATATTTTTGTCTCTTGCGTCAGATAAAAGTTTTCAAAGCGTTTCTGGAACTTTGAGCTAAGTTTTAATCTAATTTTTTCGTGATTTTTTTTTCCAAAGCGACATGTTCATATTTTCCAAGTTCATATTTACAACAGATTTTGTTTTTTTTTTGAATAATTTTGCAAATAAAGTTAATAAATCCGGGCAAAATCAAGGCATTTTCTCATGAAATCCGGGAATCCTGGTCATGTCGAATTTTTCCCAACTTTTGCATAAAATGTCCGGGCGATTCCGGATAAATCGGGCAATCTTGTAACCTTACTCATGGCCATTAGCAGTGTAAAATTGTTTAACTCATTCTTTTTAAATTTTTGATTAAAAAATCACTTATTAATATTCGGTTTGGTCCTTCGAGCCTGATTCGAACTTTCGCAACTTTTCGCAAATTTCAATTTTTAAAATGTTTAACATTTTTCAAACTTGTCCGCTAAGATCAACGCCATTGCCCATCTCAACAAGTCACAGGTTTAAAAGGTTTCTGGAACTTTGAGCTTGGTTTTTATCTCATTATTTTTTGATTTTTTTTTTCATTTTCCTCTGCAAATTTCTAATACTTCTAAAATTATGTTTACAATTTTATGTGTGATGAATATTGGTCCTTGGATCTGGTTTTTCTATTCAGGAGAACATATCTGATCTTCCTGGGTAGCCTGAACAAAATTTCACTATGGCATCACTGGAGGGACAATGTTGGTAGGATATTGGTCCTTCGAACCAGATTTTTTATGATTTGTCATTATGACTCATTACTAAGATTGCCAGATTTTTTTCAGCAGGTATCCGGGCCGAACAAATCTGGTCAAATTTTATCTAAAACCCTGGCAAGATCCGAGAAACTGTCTAAATTGTGCAAAACTGTTAACAATAAACCGGACCGGATATCCGGGCAAATTTTTGTCAAAACCAAAGAATCGCTCAACAAAAATCAAGAATTTTTTTTCTTTCCATAAACACTTGTCAGCAGGTTTTAAATCGTATTTTGGGCTTCCGGAAAACCTTTATGATTATTTTTATAAAATTTGCTCAAAAAATTTCGATGTGGACGCATAAATAAAACTTTTATCAAAAGATTTTGTTTTTTTTTGTATGATTTGGCAAATAAACTGTATAAATCCGTGAAAAATCCGAGAATTTTTAAATGATTTATACTCATGGCCATTAGCAGTCAAAAGCTGTTTAACTCATCCAATTGAAGTTTTTTGATAAAAATCACTTTTTAATATTCGGTTTATTTCGGTTTGGTCCTTCGAGCCGGATTCGAACTTTCACAAATTTCTCCAATTGATTGTTAACCTTTTTCAAATTCCAATTTTTAAAACATTTATTATTGTTTGTATTTGTTCGTTAAGATCATCGCCATCATCCACCTCAACAAGTCCAAGATTGGAGATACACGTCTGCAAAAAGCGCGTTGTAATTGCCTAAGCTGCATAAAATTAACAACGGATTACAGCTCAATCCGGGTCCACTCAACCGTTGTTTAAAGTGTGATTTACGAGCGAGGTTATTCTTGCCGTTTGCCGTGCATCGAAGCTCACGTTCATTCCGAACCCAGCGGATGCCGGATTTGGGATTCCTTACCGCGCCGCGTCTTTCCGGTCACCTTATGGTTGGTGTATCGGGCCCGAGCGCTTCCTTTCGCTTTCGCATCGCAGCATCGCTCGGCAACGCCATCAATCTTCTAAAGCCTAATTGAGTCCTGTGGATCACCTTTCATAACCCACGAGCGCCCACCCCCACCAAAGTTGAGACTCTTGGCAACGTTTGTGGCAAATCCCGAGGACAACCCTCCGGCAGCCAGGAGCAGCATCACATGGTTCATAAATTCACAATTAGATGGGGTTGTTTCGGAGAGAGAACGCAAACTGGCTGGTGGCACAAGGTGGCAGCAAATGATTATAATTACTTTTCTACAGGGCATTAATCTTTCACATATGAAATTAATAGCCCTCGGAGCTTCTGCTTCTGGTTGTGTGAACTTGGGTCAGGATCCGTTAGCTTCCGTTGTCTTCTGTTGGGCAAACTTGGATACACTTATCTTCCGGGCTGCAGCTTCCGCCTTTGAAAAGGACTAACGCTGTGTACATTAATATTCACCGGTAGAGATTTTCCAGGTGATGGATTGCCGGTTGCGCTACCTGGGCAAAGAGAATTTAAACTTCAGCAGCAACCAGCTAAAATTGATCGTTTTCCTAAGCTGCAGCATAAGAGAGGAAGGAAAAAAACATAAAAGTAGCGCCGCCGCACCTCATAAAAATGCCATTATAATAAGGGATGCTCTTTATTTAGAGCCCACCCTCACGGGCTTTTGCTCTTTCTCTCACACTCGGCTGTCCTTTTCACGCACCGGTCCCGAAAAACTCGGCACACTCCCTTTTCGACCATAACTCTTACGGCTTTGCTCGTTTCCACTTAATTCTTTCTTTGCCGCGACTCACACACACTCACTTTCTCTCGAAACTCGCTCCAGGCAGCATGGCCAAAAAGTACGAACGAACGAAGACTATCAAAGAAAGAAAGACGCTTGGCTGCTGCTCTGCCGAAAAGTTGTTAGAAAATTTCATGACTGATATAGCATGGCAATAAATCACCAACTCACACCATGGTTTATTTCTTTCGTTCGTTTGCCTGCGTTTCTTCGTGCCACTTGTCCTCATCCTTCCTACCGTTCGTTAGTCATTTCTTCGGTCGTCGGAGCCATATTTATTCGGTGTTGCGCTCGATTTTCTTCCCGCGAAGACCTTCTACGATCCGGCTCGAAGGACCACAGCGCCCACCGCGTTTCGCCAAGACGGGGAAAAGGCTTAACGACCGTTAGGAAACCGAGATTGTTCACCATATGGTGCTGCTCCTTTTAGCCAACGAAAAGGGAAAGAACGTTCGCAATAATTGTCCCACCGTGTTGTTGTGCGTGTCCTCCTTCTTCCAGAAGGACTCTTGGCTCGGAACAGATCTCAAGGAAAGGTGAATTTCCCGTGGGAGTTTACCATCGTTTCCTCCGGCTACAAACAAACAAACAAAGGGAAAGAAAAGACTAGGCGACACTTTTTCCTCATTATAATCGCGTTGATTTCGCTTTTCCACTTGTTCCGGTGAGAAGGGCCAAACAGAGAAGAAAACGAGCGTCCCCCTTAAACAAAACTATGACGTGTTGGTTCGTTTTTTTTTTGGTTGGTTCTGTTTTCATCATTTGCCCCCTCGAACGGTCACCAGTCATTCGAAACGCTCTACCAGCCACCGGAACCGAAGTTGAGTTTATTTATCACTTTTCCATTAATTGGATGTCACTTTCGGTTTTTCGTTTGAACTTATGTTCCCGGAAGAAAAAAAAATGGTAGGTTTTTCCACTGATATCGTTTGACATTCGCCAAGATTAGTTTGATGAAGGACTCATTCAATTGGATCGAAATATTGTTATCCATTGTGATGAAAATAGTCCCTTGTCACGTTAACTTTAATTTTTTCGTATGGTGTTCCTTAGGGCGATCATCTGGGACCACCTTTAATCATAAGGTACGAGATCATCGTTTACCCTATCTGAACATTTTTTAAATCGAGAAAATGCAACGAAAAAAACGGAGCTTATCTTCCAAACATCTCTACTCATCGAACCCAACAATCACGTGGTCCATCTGCCCCTGCAGCGAACTGTCGATGATAATCAAAATCGATCAACTGGCACCAGTAAACCGCAATTGCGCGCAACACCGCCAAGCTGAGTGTAATGCACACTCTCAAGTATGAATTTATAGCTCAATTTCAATCTAACATACGAAAAAGTGTAGTACTTAAGTTGGTTTGCCTCATCCAGTCTTCTCAGCCGAAGAAGGCGACAGTCGACGTCGACAGGATACACCTTGCAGCAGCTGCACTTCCAACCAATCCCGCTTTTCCGTTGAGTGGCAGCGGAAAAGAAGCATCAGCAGCTGAACAAATTACTCTTTGCGCAAGCCACTTATAAAGCATTGCGTGTCTCTAATTTGAGCAGTGCCGTCGAGCTGTTATCTGATCCATCCGCTGTGGCCGGGACTCCTTTTGGCACTCTCGAAATTTGAAACAAAAAAAAAATCCTAACTAAAAGGAAAGACCTATCGAGCTTGCAACGCTTGAAATATCTAAAATATGATTCTTCTTCCCTTCGTTTGCTGCGCTTAATTAGACATCCTCGAAACGGTTCATCGGCTGACGACGACGTTCATTCGACCATAAATCTCTTCCACAAAAACTATCATCAGACACTGTCCGATAAGGACAAATTTTGGAACAAACCCAAAACGCTAACAACACAATATGGCGTAGTATCTTAATTGCAAACTTCCCAAATCGGAAGCCAAACGACGACCGAGTGAGTAAATCAATGGCGCCCGACTTTGCTGCTTAATCAAAATTTGGCGCGACTATAATTAGCTCCGGGAACCACCCTCAGATTCTTCACGCGCGTCTCCCAAGAAGACGCAGAAGCAGCAGCAGCTCTGCTATAATTAGAAGCATATGCGCGGCAATGTCCCCCTCGGTTTTTGGATATGAAATTAGTTGCAAACATTTGTTTCTAGTTGTTGTTGTTGTTTCAAGTTGTTATTGCCGGAAATGTCCTCCCACTTCCATATTTCCTTCGATTGCGATAGAATAAAAATAAATGTGACTCAAGATTTTGATACAAGTTTTCTCGATTTCGACGGCCCGGAAACGATGCGACACTCTCGGAAGTAATTCGACTGCAATCGGTTCAGGCACAATGAACCTCGAACAAACAGTAAATTTTCAACCCCACCACGTCATATTTGGGTTGCGTAGCAAAACATTGACAAACCCGATGAATCCGGCTTGAAGGACCAGATTTTTTCGGGGTGATAATAAAACACTAAAAATAAAAATTTGTCATTGTCAATATTTTAAAAATTGAAGAAACTGTCAAAATTGTCAAAATTACCAAAATTGTCGAAATTGTCAAAATTGTCAAAAGTGTCAAAATTGTTCATATTGTCAAATTGTCAAAATTGTCAAAATTGTTAAAATTTTCAAAATTGTCAAAATTGTCAAAAATGTCAAAATTGTCCAAATGGTCAAAATGATCAAAATTGTCAAAATTGTCAAAATTGTCAAAATTGCCAAAATTGTCTAAATTGTCAAAATTGTCAAAATTGTCAAAATTGTCAAAATTGTCAAAATTGTCAAAATTGTCAAAATTGTCAAAATTGTCAAAATTGTCAAAATTGCCAAAATTGTCTAAATTGTCAAAATTGTCAAAATTGTCAAAATTGTCAAAATTGTCAAAATTGTCAAAATTGTCAAAATTGTCAAAATTGTCAAAATTGTCAAAATTGTCAAAATTGTCAAAATTGTCAAAATTGTCAAAATTGTCAAAATTGTCAAAATTGTCAAAATTGTCAAAATTGTCAAAATTGTCAAAATTGTCAAAATTGTCAAAATTGTCAAAATTGTCAAAATTGTCAAAATTGTCGAAATTGTCAAAATTGTCAAAATTGTCAAAATTGTCAAAATTGTCAAAATTGTCAAAATTATCAAATTTGTCAAAATTGTCAAAGTTGTCAAAATTGTCAAAATTGTCAAAATTGTCAACATTGTCACCATTGTCAACATTGTCGAAATTTTCAAAATTGTCAAAATTGTCAAAATTGTCAAATTGTCAAAATTGTCAAAATTGTCAAAATTGTCCAAATTGTCCAAATTGTCCAAATTGTCAAAATTGTCAAAATTGTCAAAATTGTCAAAGATGTCAAAATTGTCAAAATTGTCAAAATTGTCAAAATTGTCAAAATTGTCAAAATTTTCAAAATTGTCAAAATTGTCAAAATTGTCAAAATTGTCAAAATTGTCAAAATTGTCAAAATTGTCAAAATTGTCAAAATTGTCAAAATTGTCAAAATTGTCAAAATTGTCAAAAATTTTAAAATTGTCAAATTGTCAGAATTGTCAAAACTGTCAAATTTGTCAAAAATATCAAAAATGTCGAAATTGTCTAAATTGTCAAAATTGTCATAATTGAAGAAAATGTCAAAAATGTCAAAAATGAAAAAAATGTCAAAAATGTCAAAAATGTCAAAAATGTCAAAAATGTCAAAAATGTCAAAAATGTCAAAAATGTCAAAAATGTCAAAAATGTCAAAAATGTCAAAAATGTCAAAAATGTCAAAAATGTCAAAAATGTCAAAAATGTCAAAAATGTCAAAAATGTCAAAAATGTCAAAAATGTCAAAAATGTCAAAAATGTCAAAAATGTCAAAAATGTCAAAAATGTCAAAAATGTCAAAAATGTCAAAAATGTCAAAAATGTCAAAAATGTCAAAAATGTCAAAAATGTCAAAAATGTCAAAAATGTCAAAAATGTCAAAAATGTCAAAAATGTCAAAAATGTCAAAAATGTCAAAAATGTCAAAAATGTCAAAAATGTCAAAAATGTCAAAAATGTCAAAAATGTCAAAAATGTCAAAAATGTCAAAAATGTCAATAATGTCAAAAATGTCAAAAATGTCAAAAATGTCAAAAATGTCAAAAATGTCAAAAATGTCAAAAATGTCAAAAATGTCAAAAATGTCAAAAATGTCAAAAATGTCAAAAATGTCAAAAATGTCAAAAATGTCAAAAATGTCAAAAATGTCAAAAATGTCAAAAATGTCAAAAATGTCAAAAATGTCAAAAATGTCAAAAATGTAAAAAATTTCAAAATTGTCAAAATTGTCAAAATTGTCAAAATTGTCAAAATTGTCAAAATTGTCAAAATTGTCAAAATTGTCAAAATTGTCAAAATTGTCAAAATTGTCAAAATTGTCAAAATTGTCAAAATTGTCAAAATTGTCAAAATTGTCAAAATTGTCAAAATTGTCAAAATTGTCAAAATTGTCAAAATTGTCAAAATTGTCAAAAATGTCAAAAATGTCAAAAATGTCAAAAATGTCAAAAATGTCAAAAATGTCAAAAATGTCAAAAATGTCAAAAATGTCAAAAATGTCAAAAATGTCAAAAATGTCAAAAATGTCAAAAATGTCAAAAATGTCAAAAATGTCAAAAATGTCAAAAATGTCAAAAATATCCAATTTCAAATCAGGATTTTGAACGAAAATTTCAGAAAATGTTTTCAAAGTATGATTTACAAAAACTTAAATTGAGTTTGCACACTGAATGGTCGGAATAAAAATTCTTTGAAGGTAAGCAGCAAGTTTCATTCCGTGAATCAGGGGAAAGCTCTACACAGGAAAGAAGAAAAAGAGCCGGTTCAACCGGCAGAACGGCAAAAGATGATGCTTATCGTGCCGAAGGTGAATTATAAATTCTGATAGTTTTCATTTATGTTTATAGTTTATGTCAGTACCTACCGATACAGGTACTGTTGGTCGGTTGTTGGTCTGATGATTTCTGGCCCTTTTTGTTTAAGAATGGGACACCCAAAGTTGGTTTGGTGTACTTTTATTTCGAGATTTTGACCTTTTATTTTTAAAAGTGTAGAATGTGATGAGTCTAAAAAAAAGTTGAATACAAACTTGTATTCAATTTGATTGTTGTGAAATTATCTCTTCAAAGTAGAGTTGGGTGTACAAAACATTGCAGGATTCGTTTCGGTGGGCAAATTTCTTCATCTTCTCGACTCAAGGTTCAAAACAAGTCAAGATTCAGATTCGAAGCTGGTATGTTGTAGACTCTGTCTACAAAGGGCCCGAAGTCGGACGGCAACGGATCGAGATCATCGAGATTGAATTAAGATCATGACATTCGATTAGGTCGTGATTATAATGGTTGAGGGCCGGGTTGCCTGCCAGCCTTAGTAGTCGACTAAGGCTTGAGCTTCGAGACTAGGACAACGCGGCGGGTCGAAATTATAGGTATCGATCACCGACTAAATTGAACCAACTGAACCCACCCTCAGACTTAATAGTATTGGTGAGGAGCCAGGGAGCAATTCAAGGTGGGAAGAATTGACTCTCTGAGGTGGCCAGAGACGACGACGGCACATTCGATAACAGTTGGAATTTATGTGCAGTGTTGAATAATGCGGTTCTCCAACCGGGCGGCGTGCCGGCATCGAATCGGCACCAGGATCCAGGACCAGGGGTGTTTGCGGGATTTAAAACAAAAAGCTTCCTCCCCATCAGAGGTCCCGTCCGGATCCGATTCGTCCCACCCTCGAGGGGGCTTCGAAACTTTGTTGTTGTATGGCTCTGTGGATTTTCTGCTACAAGTAAGAGATGAAAAATGTGGCCTCCACTTGGCCCGGGGGAGATCATTTATCTATGCGCAACCATTATAAACACTTCATTACCGAGGCTGGTGGTAATAACGTTTTGTACGCCTCGTGTCGCCTGCCGCATGGCCCGTACGCCATACGCGTCACCCTCCTGGACGCGGGTCTCGGGAGTGGCACCTGTGCTTAGAGTTCGAGAAAGGCAGATAGAGGTGATGGTCGGTCTGTTAGTTAGACACGCGTTGATGGATTTCGCCATTATCTCGCGGAAATCTTTGTTGTCGTGCCTTGGCAAACATCAACGGAAAACCGAAGAGGGCAATGCGTGAGTGTAATGTGTAACGAAAGGGTTGGTCCTTCGACCCCTTCCTCCTTCTTCAGGAAGACGATTGATTTAAACAGCACATTTGCCACCACCTCCCGGCCATCATCGTGGGGATCCTGTGTGAGTTATTGACGGTCACGTTTTGATTTACGATGTTTGATGGTTTATTAATTGACCGACGGCGGCTGCAGGCGGGTTACACGCGCGCGTTTGTGAGTTATGCACCGCAGTGGGGTTTCTGACCCCACTTCCGAGGGACCTGGTTAGGGGGGACTCTTCCCCTTTAAAGTGAGCAATTTTTCGCCTGAAATTATGCAATCGGCAGGCCGGCTGGCACACCGGCGAGTTAATTTGCGATTTTGCGTGGCAGACGGACTTCAAATTGCACACCAGAAACTGGGACAGATGTGTCACAAGTTGGCGTTTTTGGAGGGTCTAAAAACCAAACCTTAAAAATGCCTTAGGACAATGGAATCCGACAACGTTTTCTACAAGTTAGTAAAAAACCGTTTTCTGCCTCAAACTAGCAGTGAAAAAGTGATTGTGTTTTTGTCAAACATTTTTTTATTTTATTTTTACTTACTTGCTTAAACTTATGCTCACGATTAAATGGGATTGATAACTCACCTGAAAAAAAAAAAGAAAAACGATTTGAGTTAGTATAATGGAATTCAAGGATGAAGTGAAAACTGAGTGGATGAATAAAAAACAGAATCCGGTAACTGATGGAATTGCCGCTCTGATAAAGTCCATGTTAGAATCGTTGAACAATCGCCGAATCAGACACTAAGAAAAGTAAACTCACTACTCCGGAGTAAAAAGTTCCTTAAAAAGTTAAAACTGTTCGATGGAGTTGTCAATCTTAAAGTGAACATTCGATAGTCGATGACCTTGGATCACATTCAAAAGTAATCAAAGACAGCAGTTAAATGAAAATCGAAATCGATAAATATTTTTATAAAAAAATCAGATTTAAGGGTTTGCAAATTCAATCAATACTCTGGAGTAAATTTTTCAGCGGAAAGTTGACTTAGTATTCTGAAGTAAAATTTTCATCGAAAAGTTGATGAAGTATTCTGGATTGAACTATTTATGGAAAAAAAATATAACATGACATATAACATAACATGAAATGCACGCTATAATTCAGTCCCTTTTGGCCTCATCCAAGCAGCAATAGGTAATAACATTTGACAACTTTCTTTTGTAATTTTGTAACTTGGAACAACAAAGGTCTGGCAACCAGACCCTTGGAAATAAACCAAAAGAAAGTGGGGGCGTTAGAAACTCTAAACAGCTTCACAAAATCAGAATCAAACAACTAAATGCGCCTTTGAGTAGAAGAAAACAATCTCAAAATGAGACTCCAAGAAAAGTAAACACACTATTCCGAAGTAAAAAATTCCACCGAAAAGTAAGGTCGAAGACGGACACAGTGAGCGCGAAGCGGATTCCCAATTCGCACGAAAAACCGCTTCTCATTGAAACTCGTTGAAAAAAAAAACATCAACTGGCCATAGACCAAGTGATTTTTTGCACGAAGAACCGGCTCGATCACGCGAATCCATCCAGAGTTCATCCGAACATACACTGAACATATTCTTTCGGGTATTTTTTTTATAGCAAATGAAATCCAAAAATCTTTTTTCAAAGGTTTGTTTATTTCGTTATAATCGTGGATGTTCTAATGTTTATAAAAATGCGTGGTTTTTTAGCGCGGATTTACGAAAAAAACGCGGTGTCAGTCTTCCTTTTTCAATGGAAACAAACTGGAACTGGCAAAAACGACCGGTGGCATGAAACCGCCACAACATGTGAATAGGGTGAGGGACTTAACGGATAGAAATTGGAATTCGCTGTCCAACGCCATCCTGAAATCCGTTATGGCGGATTCCACTCAACTTTTTAATTCTGGAATTGACTGGAAAGCACAAAAAACCCTCAAAATATGAGTGTAATGTAAAGGGGTCAATAAATAGAAGTCAAATTTTGCTGCCCGACGCCATCTTGAAATCCAAGATGGCGGCTTTCACATAACTTCAAAATGCTGTAAATAATTACAAATCGCTTGAATCCGAAACAATATTAGTATTGAGTGAAACGGCTCAAAAAGTAGATGGAAAGACTGTTTGACAAAAATAAAACAGAAAATTTGAAAAATCTGAAAAAACACTGAAAAAATAAACCTACAGAAATATGACCAATGTTGTAAAAAAAAAATATTATAAAACTTTGCAAAAATATGAAAAAGCTATGATTAAAATTTGACAATAAATTAACAAGAATCTAACTTTGACAAAACTAAGACATGTAAAATCTGAAAAAAAAACACTGCGAAAATGTACAAAAGTATAACCAATGCATGTGATGAAAATAAGAAAAAATAATGACAAAAATATAACAAATCTGTGGCAAAAATATGGAAAAAAAAACTATGAATAAAATTTGACAATCAATTGACAAGAATCTGATAGAACTTTGACAAGAATACGACAAGTGACAAATGACAGAACATTGCATAACATACGACGAATAGAGTAAAAAATTACGTCAGAAAAATTACAAATATACCAAAATTTATGGAAAAAATATGAAAAAAAATTGACAAAAATGGCTTTACTATGGTCAATGTAAAAATATGACAAAATTTTGACAAAAATGCAAAAACATGAAAAATTTAAAATAAGAAGAAATAAAAGGACAAAAAACTTACAAGTATGACATGATAATAAGAAAAAAAATTTAAATCAAAATCACGAAAAATCTGTATGAACATGTGATAAAACTATGGAAAAATTGTGACAAAGTTGGTTAAAAATTTTACATTAAAATGACAAAAAATATGACAAATGTGCTAGAGTATGTTCTGACAAAACTTTGATAAAAATATGACAAAATAATTTTAAAAAATCTGACAAAATTACCAAGAATGGGATAAAAATGTAACAAAACTCTGATAAAACAATGTCAAAAAATGACAAAATGATGACAAATACGTTGTTAAATAACAAAAATTTTATAATAAATGTGATAATAAATCCGAAAAAATAACGAAAAAATGTAACATGAATAGACAAATGTGATAAAAATTTGACGAATTATGATAAAATATGAATCAGCTGGCAAGTCAATTGCCTCCTGAGCCGTTAGTTCAAATATAAGATTAAACATCGAACGCAGTTGTACCGAATAAGTTTTCCAGTAATTTTCCGCCAACTGCATCGTTGATAGAAGTCGTGAATAATATGAAGATGATAAAACGACTTTTATCGAAACAAAAATGAAAAATGAAACCATGAAAAAGTTTTGACCAGCAAATGAAGAAAAAAATTATTAGAACTATGAAAAAATAGCACGACAAATGAAAAAAAATGATAAAATCTGAGAGAACTATGAAAGAGTTTTGTTTATATGCTGTCATAGTTTTGTTTTTATGTCATAGTATTATCACATTTGTATCAGATACCTATTTTTTGAATTAAAATCATAATTTTGTCATGTTTCAGACACCTTTGTCATATTTTTATAACATTTAAAAAAAATTCATAGTATTGTCAGCTATCTGTTATTCTATTGCCAAGTTTTGTAATTTTTTATAAGTTATTATTGTTGTCGTTTTTTTTTATTTAATTTTTGATACTTTCCATAATTTTTACAAATTTTTGTCAACGTTTTTTTTCGAGTTTTAAAATTATTGTTAATTTTTTGTCTTTGTTTTGTGATTATTTTAGTTTGATAGTTTTAACGGATCTTTTTGTTTTATTTAATTGTTAAAAAAATCCGACAAATAACAAAAAATATATCATAAATTGACAATGAAATGTCTCAAAAATGAGTGAATTGTCATTCTTAATTAGTTTTTTAAGTTGTCATACTTTTATCACATTTTTCATATTTTACATATTATTGTCATATTTTTGTCAAAGTTTTTTTTTCGAGTTTTGTCATAATTGTTAATTTCTTGTCTTTAATTTGTGATATTTTTTCTGATAGTTATGTGAGATCTTTTGGTTTTATTTTATTGTCAAATTCCGGCCATCTGTCATGTTTTCATTTTTTCTATATATTTTGGTCATGGATATGTTATTTCATTGTCAAATTTATCAAATATTAGCCATATTTTTTCTCATATTTTTGGCGCTGTTTTGTTATATTTCTATTACATTTGTCATATTTTTCTCAGAATTTTGTCAGAGTATCGTAAATTTTTTCATAAAGTTGTTATATTTTTGACATATTTTGCCATAATTTTGATATATATATTTTTTATAATTTTGAGATTTCTTTAATACGATTTTCAATTATTAACTATAATTCAAGATGGAGTACCATAGCGTCAAACAGCGAAAATAGACTTCTACAAATTGAATTCATTCTCTCCATAGCTATACCTCTATTGTGGGTGTTTTGTGCGACTTTCAGTCATTATAAGCAATTTTAAGTTAGGCGAAGGCGCCTATTGGATTTCAGAATGGCGTCGATAATCTATTTTTCGACGTCCTCACAAGGACCTGGCACCGTGTATTCATTTCCTTAGATTTATCTTCATACCCCCTGCAGAATTCCAGCTCCCGCTCACATTTTTGGTTTTTTTCAGTGTTAAATCGCGGCCGGTTTTCAAAAACGGACTGGTGAAATTCATCCGGCATTTCACTTCGCGCTCACTGTGTTTGTACCCTAATATCCGTTCTATGGACTAGGTAATCTCACACTTAACTTCCCATTCTTGTTGAAAAGTTATCTTAAATTTCAAAAAAGTTTACTCTAACTCAAATTTAGAGATGCACATTGTGGTTCAGACAAGTGAGTCACTACTCCAGATTAAATTTTTCGTTGGATTTAAAAACTGTACTCTGGAGTGAACAACTTCTTCAAAATAATTAAAAAAACATCTTGGTAAAGCATATGTGAATGCATTCAAGCACTCAGCCAACTTTTGCTACAACCCAATAGCTACAGGAGGTTTCTTTCGGATTTATATATGCACTTATCTAGGAGTATTATGAATTAGATAAGAAAACAGACACAGGGTTGACTACCGGTAAGACTCCTGAGGACAAATCAATGTCAGTGAAACAAATCCTTGGAGTTTTACACAAACACCACTAAACAATTTGAAGCTACTTTGTATGGAATAAAACAATCGCTGAATATGACTCCAGGAAAAGTAAACACGCTATTCCGCAGTGAAAATATTCCAAAAAAGTAAAATCTGTTCTATGGAGTTGTCAATCATGATTTGAACTTCCCATTCTTGATGTCCTATAAGCTAATTGAATTGTGATTCAAGATTGCAATTGTAACAGAACTGAAATCGGATTTTTTTTTGTCTAATTCAATCAAGAAGTTGAATCACTACTCTGGAGTAAATTTTCAATGGAAATACTCCCACAAGAAAATTCCAATCTCAAACCTGGTGACGCATGTGTGGGATGCACACAATCACTAACCCCCATCTGACTCCAACCCTGCAGCAGCAGCTGAAGCAGCGGCGGGAATTTCTCCTGGAATCATTTATGCATTTGAGTCACTACTCCAGAATAAATTTTTCGTTGGATTGATAAGCTGTACTCTGGAGTAAATAATTCCTTTAAAAAGCCAACCTAGTGAGACATATTTAAAGGCATCCAATCACTCAGCCAACTTTTGCTACAACCCAGTAGCTACCGCGGGTTTCTTCCGGATGTATGCATGCACTTAATTCAGAATATTACGAATTAGATAAGAAAACAGACACAGGGCGGATTGCCGGCCAGACTCCTGAGTCTAAGAACAAATCAATGTCAGTGAATCAGATCCTTAAAGCTTTTAATAAGCACTACTGAAGAATTGAAAGCGTCTAGGTGTGGAACAAAACATTCGCTGAAGATAACTCCAGGAAAAGTAAACACGCTATTCCCCATTAAAAAGTTCCAACGAATGTAAAATCTGTTTCATGGTGTAGTCAATCTTGATTTTAACTCCCAATCATCAAAGTCCTAAGATCGATTTGAATTGTGATCCAAGATTGCAATTGAAACAGAACTGAAATCAGAAACTATTTTGACAAAACATACGTTTAGAGAAAGTAGAAGCACTACTCCGGAGTAAATTGTTCAGTGGATATTCTCATACAAGAAAATCCTGTACTCTAACTTGGAGACGCATCTGTAGGATGCACACAACCATTTAGTTTCGTCTGACCCTAACCTTGCTGTAGCAGCAGTAGCAGCAACGGGGGTTTCTCCATGAATTATTTATTCATTTTAGTCACTACTCCAGAATAATCTGGAGTAAACAACTTCTTTCGGAAAAAAAAGCCAAGCTGGTGAGGCAAACGTGAATGCATCCAATCACTCAACCAACTTTAGCTACAACCCAGTAGCTACCGGGGGTTTATTCCGGATATATGCAAGCACTTAATTCAGAGCATTTAGTATTAGAAAAGAAAACAGAAAAAGTAAACACGCTATACCACAGTAAAAAGTTCCAAAAAAAGTGAAATCTTTTCTATGGTGTAGTCAATCTTGATTTGAACTTCCAATTCTTGATGTCCTAAGATCTAATTGAATTGTGATTTCAATTGAAACCGAACTGAAATCGAATATTATTATAACAAAAAAAATCACGTTTAGAGAAAGTAGAATCACTACTCCGGAGTAAATTTTTCAATGGAAACACTCATACAAGAAAATCTCAAACTCAAACTCAAACCTGGTTACGCATCTGTGGGATGCTCACAATCACTCAGTCCCCATCTGACTCCCACTCTGGAGCAATAGCAGCGGGGGGTTTCTCCTGGAATTATTTATGCATTTTATTCAGAGCATTATGTAACAGAGGGCAGCAGACACAGGACTGACTCCTGGGAACGAAACCGAATGAAAGAGACACAGAGCCGTACAGCTTCAAACCGACAAACAAACGCTGGTGGCCACATTCATTTTGTTTCTATCAGGATTAAATTAAACAATGTTCGATCGATAATGAATGTGGTTCCGGATATATATTATTAGGAGCGGAGCTGGGCGATAGCTACGGATTGCTATTGGGTGTATCCAGAGAGAGAAGCATGTTTCCGGAATCAAAGAATCGCCCCCTCATTGGAAACCTTACACACAATCGATGAGATACGGATACAATCCTAGAGGGGAGGGTCTATCGTGAGACGAAGAGAAAATGGATGATGAGGGGGAAGCAGTTCATTTCGCTATAAACAATCCCTTCGACCCACCGCAATGCAATGCTTGCTTCCAACCAACTACTCACTGGAGGAGTCTCAAAATTTGCTCCGTCCGGCCGACTGTCGATGCACTTTGGGAAAACCGGCCCCGAACGCCTTTGGCCAATGTGAGGCCCTCATGTGTGAGTGGGGCTGCTGCTGGCTGGTGGCGCTATCTATGCATCGAGATCTCGTTAAATTATACATGATGCAGTGTTTTTGTGCTACCACGTTTTAATGCACATAATTGGATATATTTTGTCCCCCCTTGATCCCAACTTCTCTCTCCGCTTCGTAGGGTCCTGATCTAAATCGGACCACTGCACTAGTTGTTTAGTTGATAATTGGACAAGCGCTCGGATTTCTTTCAATTATCTATCCTCTTGGTGGTTGGTCGGCTGATTGGCTCATGGAGGACTCAAAGTTGGAAAACGAAAAAAAAATACACTAACCAAGGTGTGGTATCCTAAATCAACGGAGATCGTTAGTTAAAAGCCCCCCGTTGTCGAATTTGTGCAACGTCCAATCCGCTGGTCATCTGTGGGGACTGCAGAACCCTCGAAAAAAAAAAAACCAACGACAAACTTTACTGCTCTAAACACGCCGAATCGACAGATAATAACTTTGGACGGACTCGTTCAGTTTTCCTGGTCCAACCATGGTCTCACCTTGGCGTTCGATGCTGCTGCTACTGGTTTTTGTTACATTCTGCTCTCGAAGGGCTGCTTAGTACATGCGACGGCCCTTGCTTGTTTTTGCGCTAGAAGCAACCAACAAAATTCGAACCCAAGGTACGCAACAACGGACGAGGAACGACACAAAGGATCCGAGAGCCTCTCGCTCGAGCACCAAACTTTATTAGTCTGACGGGAATTTCGCACTCTATGCGTGTTGCGTTCCAATCTTCCCTGTCTTCTAGATGGGAACGCAAACCTTAACGCTAGGCCAACCGGCTTCGAAACTCGAACCCGTTTCAATCTGGGCAAACGTCGAAACTAGGTGCAGCCAACACACAAGATCAACAATCCCCACCCCCTTTTTGCAGCTTTTCTTCCTCAATACTAGTGAGCACCAGTAGGATGCGTTTCATTAAAATTGACTGCAGTTTTGTTTATCGTCCCTGCTGCTGTTGCTACTTGTTTGTGCTCGTTTTACCCCAACAACCCCCTGGTATTTGTCAGCCGAATCCATGCTGCTCCATGGATCCATAAAACCGGCTGCTGGTGGTTCTCGTAGTTTCCACAAAAGTGTACTTCTTCGGAACGCTGAAGTAAATGTTTCTTTACATTAGGCTAACATGAAATCGATGGGCTTATGGGAATCTTACTGAATTAAAAATGTCCCGCGGACTGTCAAAAAGTTCAATTAAAAAAAAACCAGAAACCACTTATTATACCGTCAAAAAAATCGAGGTACTCAAACGAATCAAAATATTTGTAATTGTCAAAAAATTTTCAAATAAGTCTTCAAAAGTCTGGGAATAGTCACAATTGGATTCAAAAGAGTATAAAACGTATTTTATATACGTAAGAAATTGGCCTTTAAAAATACCCAAAAAAAGTAAAACACGAGTCTGGAAAGTATCACAAAAAGTATCAAAAATCTCAAAACAGACTCGAAAAGTCTAGAAAATGTTTTTAAAAAAGTCTCAAAGAAACTCGAATAAGATTTGGAAAAATGTCAAAATAGTCTTTAAAAAGTCTCAATACAGCCTTAGAAGAGTTTCAAAATACTGAAAAAAAAATCTCTCAAGAGTCTCAACAATGTCTACAAAAAGATTCGAAAGGGTCTCAAAAAAGTCTCAGAAGTTTCTCAGTAGAGTCTAAAAGCTCAAATGAGTTTAAATAGGTTTAATAAAATTTCAAAAAGGTCTCTAAAGAATATTTTGAGAGTCTAAAAAATGTATCAGAAGTGTCTCAAAAAGATCTGAAATATGTTTCAAAAGTGTCTCGAAAGGTTCTCAAAAAGTCTCAAGGGGATCTCGAAGAAGTTCCATGAAAGTCTCAAAAAAATCCCAAAAAAGTATCAACAAATCACAAAAGAAGATTAAAAAAGTTAAAAAAGAGTTTCAAATGATTTTAAAAAGAGTTTTAAAAAATCTCAAAGGAGTTTCAAATATGTCTAATAAAGTCTCGAAAGGTTCTCAAAACAGCTTAAGAAGTTTCCCAAATTTTTTTTTTGGTAATTTTTCAACGACTGATAATGTTTTGTTCTTTTTTTTTCTAATTGGCATTTCAGTTTCCCAATAGAGTCTAAAAAATAAATTTTCACGAGGTTCAAACTAATCTCATGAAGATCTCAAGAGGCCTTAAAAATGAGTCAAAAGTGTCTCAAAAAGGTCTATAATGTGTTTCAAAAGTGTCTAAAAAGGTTCTTAAAAAGTGTCAGAACGGGCCTCGAAAGATTTTCAAAAAAAGTTTCGAAAGAATCTTTGAAAAACATTCAAAAGAGTCTCAAAGGATAACCAAAAGAGTTTAAAAAAAAGTCTCTATAGAATCTCGTAGTAGTCTCAGAAGTTTTCCAGTAGGGACGAAAAATATAAAAAAAATCAAATGAGTTTTAAAGAGGTTTAAACGAATCTCTTAAGAACCTCAAAAAAATCATAACAGCGTCTAAAAATTGTTTCTCAAAAGTCCGTTTCAGGAGTTGAAAGGTGTTTTATGAGTGTCTCGAAAGGTTCTTAAAAAATCATATAAAAACCTCACAAAAGTCTCAGGAAAGTCTCAACAAAATCTCAAAAGAGTATCAACAAATCTCAAAAGAGTCTCACAAAAGTCTCAAAAAAATTTCAATAGTGTTTCAAACGAGTTTCGAAAGAGTTACGAAAAAGGCTCAACAGTTTTTGCCACTTCTATGACTCTTTCGAAACTCTTATGAACTCAGTTTAAACAGTCTATAAAAAAGAAAAGACTTAAAAAAAAGTCTGAAAAGACTCTCAAAATTGTCTTAAGAAAGTCTCGTAAGGGTTTAAAAACCGTTTCAGGAGTTTCCCAGTAGAGTCTCAAAAGAATTATACAAATGAGTATTGAAGAGGCTCAGATAAACCTCAAAAGGGTCTTTAAACAATCTTTTGAAAGTCTAAAAAATAAGTCTAAAAGATTTCATGATGTTCTGGAATGGGTTTCAAAACACTCAAAAAATCTCAAAGGGATTTTTAAAAAGTCCCACAAACGTCTCAAAAGAGTATCAACAAGTCTCAACAGAGTCTCATTAAAGCCTCTAAAAAGTTTCAAAAGAGCCCTTAAAAAATTTTCAAAAGATTCTCAAAACAGTTTTAAAAATGTCGAAAAAACGTTTTGAAAGAGTCTCGTAATAGTCTCAGAAGTTTCTCAGTATAGTAAAAAACCAAATGAGCTTCAAAAAAGTTCAACAAAGTCTCTGAAGAACGTCTAAAGCATCTTTAAAGAGTCTAGAAAATGTATCAAGAGTGTCTCAAATGGTTTTGAAATGAGTTTTGAGAGTGTCTTTCAAAGTTCTCAGAAGTCTCAAAGAGGCCATGAAAGAGTCCCATAAAAGTCCCAAAAGAGTATCAAGAAGCCTCTAAAGAGTTTCAAAACAATTTTCAAAAGAGTTCTTTAAAAAAATTCTCTAAAGAATCTCAAATGAGTTTCAAAAATGTCTAAAAAAGTTCCCATTGGAGCCTAAAAAATGGGTTTTAAAGGCGCAAAAAAAATTAAGGAGAATCTTCATAGAGTCTGAAAATTGTAACCAATGTGTCTAAAAAGGTTCTAAAGTAGTTTCAAGATTGCCTCGAAAGGTTTCCTGAGAAGTCTCATAAAAGTCTTATAAGAGCCTTAAATGAGTAACATGAAAGCCTCAAAAGAAATACAAATGTCACATGAGAGTCTATAAAAAGTCTCAAAAAGTTTCAATAGTATTTCAGAAGAGTATCAAATCCGTTTCGAACGATTCTCAAAAGTGGCTTAAAAATGTCTGAAAAAAAAAAATTGAAAAATAAAAAAATTATTAAAAGACTCAAAGGCTCTACAGAGAGTCACAAAGAATAAAAAAAAAGTCGCAGAAGAACCTCAAAAGGGCCGAAAAAATCTTTCAGAACAATTTCAAAACAGATTCAAAAAATATATCTAATGATTCTCAAAAGAATATCAAAAGAGTCTTATAAGAGCTTCAAAAGAGTCGTATGAAACCCTCAAAAGAGTCTCGAAAGATTATTACAAATGTCACAAATGAGTCTCTAAAAAGTTTCGAGATGGTTTCAAAAGTGTTTCAAAAGAGTATCAAACCCGATTCGAAAGATTCTAAATTAAATAAAAAAAAAAATTAAAAAAATAATTCAAAGGCTAAAAACTCTCTACAGAGAGTCACAAACAGTTTAACAAAAAGCCGCTGAAAAGTCTCAAAAGAGCCGAAAATATCTCAAAAAAAGTTTGAAATAAGCGTGGAAAGTTTATCAAAGGAGTCTCAAAAGAATCTCTGAAAAGTCTCCGATGAGTCTCAGATTCTATCCAAAGAGCCTCAAAACAGTCTCGGAAGAGTCACAAAAGTGTCTTTTAAAAGAGTCCAAAAGTAGTCATTTTCAAAAGAGTCTTAAAAAAGTCTTAATAAAGATTCTTGAAAGTATCTCGAGGGAGCCTCAAAAGATTTTCAAAGGAGCTCCTTAAGAGTCGCAAAAGAATTTCAATAATGTTTTAAAAGATTCTCAAAAGTGGCTTTAAATAATCTAAAAAAAATAATAATAAATAAAAAATTATTAAATAAACAAATAAATAAATAGACTCAAAAGACTCTATAAGAGTCGCAATAAGTTAAAGAAAACCGCTGAAGAGTCTCTTAAGAAAACTTAAAAGTTTTTCAGAAGAGTATGAAAACACTTAAAGAGTCTCAAAAGTATCAAATAGTTTCAAGAGAGTTTCAAGAACATGTCAAAAGTAAATCAAAAGTGTCTTAAAAGAGTCTCTGAAAAGTCTCAGCTTAGCTTTAAAAGAGTCTCAGAAGAGTCACAAAAGTGTCTAGAGTGGTCTTAAAAGAGTTAAAAAATATTGATTTTCAAAATTATAAAAGAGTCTCAAAAAGTCTCAGAAGAGTTTAATAAAAAGTCTTTAAAGTATCACAAACGAGTCTAAAGGAGTCTCAAAGAAATCTCAGAAGAGTATCAAAAGAGCTTGAAAAGAGTCTCAAAAGAGTCTTAAAAGAGTTTCGAAACAGCCCCAAAAGTTGCTTAAAACAGTCTCCAAAAAATAAAAAAATAAATAAATAAATAAACAGACTCAAAACACTCAGAGTCGCAAACAGTTAAAAAAGCCACTGAAGAGTCTCAAAAGTTCTCATAATAAGTCTCAAAAGATTTGTTGAGAAGTCTCAAAAGGGGTTAAAAAAGTCCCAAAATGTTTCAAAAGTATTTCAAAAAAGTGTTGAAAGTACATCAAAAGAGTCTCAAAAAAGTTTCTGAGAAGTCTCAGAAGAGTTTCAAAAGAGTCTTAAAAGAGTCTCAAAAGATTTTTAAAAGAGTCTCTAAAATGTCTCAGAAGAGTCTTAAAAAAAATCGCTTCCTAAAGAGCCTCTAAAGAGTTTCAGAAGAGTCACAAAAGTTTCCTAAGTGGTCTCAAAAGAGTCTACAAATAGTAAAATAGTAAATTTTTCGAAAGATTCGCAAAAAGTCTCTATAGAGTTTCAAAAAAGTCTGAAAAGTAAATCAAAGGAGTCTCAAATGAGTCTCAAAGGAGTCTCAAAGAACTTTCAAAAGAGTTTTAAAAGTCTCAAAAAAGTTTCAAAAGTGTTTCAAAAGAGTTTCGGAAGAAATTTAAAAATTATTTAGAACAGTTTGAAGTAAAAATTAAAATAAATAAATAATTAAAAAGACTCAAAAGACTCTACAGAGAGTCGCAAAGAGTATAAAAAGCCGCTGAAGAGTCCTATAAGAAGTCTTGAAAGATTTACAGAAGAGTATGAAAATACAATAAAAGAGTCTTAAAAAAGTCTAAAAAAGATTCGAAAGAGTTCCACAAAAGTTTCAAAAGTATACCAAAAGGACTCTCAAAAGAGTCTCTGAAAGTCTCAGAAGTGTCTCAAAATTGTCTTAGAAGACTCACAAAGGTATTTAAATGTCAAAAGAGTCTGAAATAATTATTTTCAAATTTTGAAAAGAATCTCAAAAAAAAAAACTCAAAAGAGTTTCAAAATAGTTTTAAAAGTATGTCAAAGGAGTCTCAGAAGAGACTCAAAAGAGTACCAGAAGAGTTTCAAAGGAGTTTCAAAAGAGTCTCTCGAGAGTCTTAATAAATTCAATCCAGAATTTCATAAGAGGGTTGAATTGGCTCAAAATACTCTCAAGAGAGGATGTTTATAATGAGTTTTAAGGAAGTCTCAAAAGACTCTTAAAAGATTTTCAAAACAGTCTCAAAAGAGCTACAAAAAAGTAACAAGTTACAGAAATCGAAATGTGTCTTGACTTGAAAAGCCTTTAAGTAGTCTCAAAAGAACCACAAAAAAATTTAAACAGAGCCTCAAAAGTGTCTTTATTAAGTCTAAAGCATTTGAAAGTTTCCGAGTGTAGTTTTGTAAAAGCATCAGAAGTATTTCATAGACTCTTAAAAGATGAGTTTGAAAAGCGTGTCAAAATAGTCTCAGAATCACCTCAAAGAGCCACTAAAATCCGGTGCCGAGTCTTGAGAGAAGAATCTGCGGACGTCTCAAAACAGGCTCAAAAGTGTATAAGATAAGCTTGCCCGAGTTTATCTGGGTTTGCCAGGATATTTGATACAAAAATTGGAAAAAGTCCTGTCTGGCCCCGTTGTCCGGATTAAATAAAAAAAAAGCTCGGATTTTGCCCGGATTTTCTTACTTTAAACAAATTTTATTTATGCGTTCAAAACGGAATTTTTGAGCGGCTTTAAAAAAATAACCAAGGAAAGATTTTTCGGAGCCCTAAACATAATTTTAATCTGCTGATAAATTTTTATGAACATAATTTTTTCGTTTATTTTTTTTTCTTGATTTTTGTTGAGAAATTCCTGAGTTTTGACTTAATTTTCCAGTACATTTCCGGTTAAATTATGAAATCGAATTTTGTCATGATTTTGGCAGGTTTTTATATTAAATAACCCGGATTTGTCCAACCCGGATACGTGTGGAAAAATTCTGGCAAGTGCTTAATTCAGAAATAAATGGGTCACTTTCTTCTGATGACAGCTAAGTCCCTAGTGATTGGACATGCAAATATTTTCAGCGTTGACAGCGAAAAAGTTGTATCCTGCCAATTTTTTTTTAATTTAAACCAACACATTTTTTAGTTATTCACTATGCAAGAAAAGTAGACAAAATTGAGTGTGCACGGTTTTTTTTTAAAATCCATCATTATGAATTCAAGAGCTGACAGAACCGTTGTTTAAACCGAAAATTACTATGTGATGAAAAAGTACGAAGAAAACACTGTCAACAAAGTTCGAACCTAGTGTTAGAGTGAAGCATTCTACTTAACACTAAGAGTAGATCTTTCAAGTAAATGATGGCTTCCTTCTCACAAATGCTATAATCATCATTCCACAAAAAGAGTACTGTTTATGTCGTAAACGAGATTCGATCTCATGCCCTCTAGCTTAGAAAACTTAGAGGCTATCCTCGAGGCTACGGTCGACAGCAAATATTTTTTTCAGGAGTTATCATGAAATTGGATTCATTTTCTTCAGAAGAAGTTTTTCATATTTGTTCATTTCTATACTAACTTTGCTTTAAAAAATGTTTCTATCAAAATTATTTGAAAAGGTTTAACATTAGAATAAAGTTATAACTCTTTGGCCCCAGAAGAAACAACAATTTTTACTCTCACACACTCAAAAGGCTGCAAATCTAAGTACTGAATAACAAAAAACGTGAAATTGTACCCATTTTTCGGGAAAAGTTGCCGTAATTTATGTCTTCATTCGCAAATCATCATCCGACATATCGATCGATTCCATTGGTTTTCCGGGACCGCAAATTTGTACAATTTGCTCCCTTTTCCGATTGCTTGGGCTTGTTTTAGCCGTACCGTAATGCATGGCGTGATCGATCACAAAATCGCAAAAAAATTGGATATTTATCCGGAAATCGATCTGCTCCATTGGCGCATAATTTTAGGGAAAACATTTTTTTCTCCTTATTTTGCAGACCATTTGCTTTCGAACGTTTTGAGCTCCATAATTATTATCATCATCCCGCAATTGAAGTCTGGAGGAAAGGGTTGAAAACTTAAACCGTCATACAGTCCTGTTTTGAGCCGATGATGGTAGGGGGGGATGATCGAGAGGACCGGTTTTGGTGGGGGGTAATTTCCAGCACTCAAGTATCAATTTCGAAGATTGGTACTAGGGATGATTTTCCTGCTAAAAAGTGGGGAGCAGACGATGAAGGAGGTACAGCTGACGTAACTACTCATGAAAATAACACGTTAAGCTGGTTGTTTTTCCTTTATTCGTTTCTTTTTTTTTGTAACCACAAGCAAAATCAGACGAGAATGGCGCCGACGACTCTTCAAGACAATAACAACCGGGTTCGGTCGATTGAGATGATGAGTTTAAGTCACTTCTTTGTGTTATGTTTTCATTTTGGGCCGAACAGTGATACACTTCAGGGTGTGGTTCTGAGGTAACTTTTGAAATTTTTAAACCACATTTTTTGCAAAAATTTTACTTCTCTTTATTTTAAAGTTTATTATATCATTTTTGATGTTAAAGCAAGTTTTGACTGTACAATTTACTTCAAATTAAATTATAAAAAAAAAAATAGTAACAAACACATAAAACCTGAAGAATCTCCAACCAGGCAGGGTAGCTCATTAAAAGTAAACATAATGTGTTGCTAATTAATTACAGCACAGCACTCATTTTGCTGGGCGCTGTTCAACCACGACAGCTACAAATTACGAACACAAACGCGCCGTCGAGAGCTTATGTTTCCGTACTTCTTCCGACGATTGGAGCGTAGGAAACAAATCTGAAACCTAAGAAGCCAAAAGGGATTATTTTTCCAGCGACAGCACTTGGAAAGTGAACAACGCGTTTGTTCGCGGCAGTAGTTGAACCGAAAACATGATACCCTTTTGACGTTCCTCTTTTTTTTTTTTGTTTTCTAAGGAAAGGATTTTTCCTTCCACTCTATATCATTCCACCGCCTTTTCTCTTTGGGGTGTTTGTTGGTATTTTTGTTATTTTAGTTGTTGCAACTCGCTCTAGGGGGGAGCTGTGACATGAAACCGCCATTAAAACGACACACTGTGGGCTCCACTTTGCGCTTCTGGTGGGGTGCTATTTTTTCCAACAAACCTCTACCCCTCTACCGTTCTTTAAAGTGAACCGAAGACAGCAATTTTTATCTCACTGCAGTACATTTGTGGTGTTAAAAAAGGTTCAGGAAAGCTAGAAGGGAGAGTTACAAGAGAAGGAGTGGTGATTAAATGCGATTCTGTTGAAAGCAACTTGTCATGGAGCTTTTTCACACCTCAATATTAAAAAAAAACTAGATGGTTGTTGAATGGAAATTCGATCCGCAACACCGTCACTTTACTTCAATACTGCAGTATACGTGTAAGTGGAGGGTATCAGAATTGTTTCCGTACGTATCCGGGCTATTTTATCTGAAATCCTGGCATTATCCCAGTACTTAATTTCAAAACTGTCAACTGAAAATATGAGCAATATCCAGGCTAATTTTGTCTCAAATCAGGAAAAACTCAACAAAAATTAAGAAAAAAAACTTGAAAAAAAATTTTGTTCCTCAAAACTTATCAGCAGATTTAAAATTATGTTTTAGGGTTTCAAAAACCTTGAATGTTGATTTTTATGGAACTTGCTCAAAAAATTTCGTTTTGAGCGCATAAATAAAACTTTTTTACGACACAAATTGTTTTTTTTTTATTCGGCAAAACAATTCAGGCAAAATCCGAAATTTTTAATGAAGTTCAGATGGCCCGGACGAATTTGGCAATTTTATCGAAAACCCAGGCAAAATACGGGCATTTGATTTTAAAACATCAACCAAAAATACGGACAAAACCGGGCTAATAAAATCAAAACTAAGGAATTTTGCAACAAAAATCAAGAAAAATCTAAATCAAGTCTCGAAAGAGTCTCTTAATAGTCTCACAAGAGTTTTAATGGCGCTAAAAAGTCTGAGAGTCTGAAAATTTTATCAAATGAGTCTTTAAAGGTTTCAAGAGTGCCTCGAAAGAAGACTCATAAGAGTCTTATAAGAGCCCCAAAAGAGTCGCATGAAAGCCTGAAAAGGATCTCGAAAGAGTATAACAAATGTCACAAAAGAGTCTCTTTAAAGTTTCGAGAATGTTTTAAAAGAGCATCAAAACCGTTTCCGAAAATTCTCAAAAGGGGCTTAGAACATTTTCAAAATATTGAAAATAAAATATTCAAAGACTCCTAAGGCCCTACAGAGAGTCACAATGAATTTGAAAAAAAGCCGCTGAAGAGTCTCAAAAAAGTCTCAAAAGAGTCGCAGTATCTAAGGAGCCTCAAAAGAGCCTCAGAAGCATAACAAAACTTTCTAAAATGGTCTCAAAAAAGCCTATGAATAGTTATTTTTAAATTTCTAAAATAGTCTCAAAAAGTTTTAATAGAGATTGAAAAAAAGTATCTCAAACTAGTCTCAAAGGAGTCTTAAAGAATGGAAAGAGTCTCAGAAGAGTTTCGAAAGAGACTCAATTGTTTAATTTACTTAAATGTGGCTGAAAACGGATAAAAAAATGAATGAATAAATAAAAACAAACTTAAAAAACTCTACAAAGAGTCGCAAAGAGTTCACAAAAACCGCTGAAGAGTCTCAAAAGAGTCTCATAAGAAGTCTCAAACGATTTCACATGAGTATGAAAAGACTCGAAAGAGTGTGAAAAAAGTTCCATAAAGTTTCAAAAGAAAAAAAAAGGAAAAAGTATATCAAAAGAATCTTAAAAGAATCTCTGAAAAGTGTCAGAAGAGTTTTGAGAAAGTCCCAATATCCAAAGAGTCTCAAAAGAGTCTTAGAAGAGTCACAAAAGAGTCTAGAATGGTCTCAAAAGAGTCGAAAATAATCATTTTAAAATTTTCCAAAGAGTGTCAGAGAATCAAAAAAGTCTTGAAAGTAACTCAAAGGAGTCTCAAAAGGGTTTCAAAAGAGTGATTTACAGAACTTCAAGAGTCTCAAAAGAATTTCGAAAGAGTTTCGAAACAGTCTTAAAAGTGGCATAAAATAGTCTCCAAATAATTAAATGAATGAATAAATAAAAAGACTCAAAAGAGTCTCTATAAAGAGTCGTAAAAAGTTAAAAAATGCCGCTGAAGAGTCTCAAAAGAGTCTCATAATAAGTTTTAAACGATTTGCAGAAGAGCATTAAAAGTCTCAAAAAAGTTTTAAGAAAAGTCCCAAAATGTTTCAAAAGAATTTAAAAAAAATGTCAAAATTATATCAAAAGAGTATCAAAAGGGTTTCTGAAAAGTTTCAGCAGAATCTCTTGAAAGTCTCAGAAGAGTCTCAAAAAAGTCGTTATTTCTGAAGAGCGTCAAAAGAGTCTCAGAGGAGTCACAAAATTGATTTAAATGGTCTAAAAAGAGTTTAAAAATAGTAAGAGTCTCAAAAAGTCTCAATAGAGATTCAAAAAAGTCTTAAAAGAAGCTCAAAGGAGTCTCAAAAGAGTATCAAAGGAAGTTCAAAAGAGTTTTAAAAGTCTGAAAAATACGGGCATTTGATTTAAAAAATTTCAAACCAAAATCCGAGCAAGTAAGGACAAAATTAAGGAATGTTGGAGACGAACCAGCCCGAGGCTGAAAGTCTCTATAATAAAGAAAAAAAAAGGAATGTTGTAACCAAAATGAAAAAAAAAACGCTCGGTACAATGTTTATTCACATTAGCAGATTTAACTCGTATTTGAAACTTCCAAAAAATCATGATTATTTCGAACAAATTTGTTTAAAATAAAATGTTTTGGAAACTTAATTCCAAAATTATAATGCTTAATTTTGAATATTTTGTTTGCTGTTGCTACTAATGTTAATAAAGCCAGGCAAAATCCGGGCAAGTTTCAACTCAATGCGGGCAACAAGGCCGGACAGGCCTTTTTCCAATTTTTTTTTATCAAATATCCGGGCTAGTCCAGATAAAATCCACCAATCTGCAAGCTTATGTGGTTGAAATAACCTTTTTTTTAAGTAAAATTCGAAAATTTAGATTTGAATCACCGTTATTGAGAGGCCAAATAGTATCGAACGCAACTCAAAATCAAATCGGCGCTAGACTAAGGTTGCCAGAATTTTTTCAGCACGTATCCGGGCCGGATAAACCGGGAAATTTAATCTTGACACCTGGTGAAATCCAGGCATTTTATTTCTAAATTGACGACCAGAAATCCGGGCAATATTCGGACAAATTTCGTTTGAACCCAGAAACTACTCAACATAAATCAAATTAAAAAATTGAAAAAAAATTTTTTTTCATCAAATTTCATAATCAGATTTCTAATCGTATTTAAGACTTTGAAAAACCATTCATGAATATTTCTGCAAAATCTGCTTAAATTTGTTTTTGTTTTGGTGGCTAAATAAAAAACAACAAATTACACACAGTTTATTTTTGTTTTGTTTGATTTGCTAGAAACAGTTAAAAATCTGGCCAAAATCCAGACAAAATCCGGGCACTTTTCAATGAAATCTGGGCAGCCGGGCCGGGCCGGATTGTTCCCAAATTTTGTATCAAATATCCGGACAAACCCGGATAAAACCGGGCAATCTGGCAACCTTACGCTCGACACTAGATCAAATGGAAAAAAGACCAAATGGACTTTTTGTCGAGTGGTTGATAGGTTAAATATCCATCCATCCATTCTCATTCGGTTTCTCGTCAGCTCTGTCTCATGACCCTTTCGGATAAGTGTCCAATCTGGCCGAAAACCGTTTGACTTGATGATTCTCCCGGTCGAGTCCACTTATAGACGAGAAAAGTGTTCACACGATCTAAGTAGATAGTTTTGGGACAAGAAAAGTTTTGTTAAATTTCAATTCAGAAAAAGATTCGAAATTGGAAGTTTTTTCAACATGAATTTTTATTTTTTCTCGTGGTTTCCCCCCGAGAAACTCCACATGGCAGGAAGGAGGACATCGAAAAGTCCCATTGAGGAACTCCCATTTCCACACCCGTTCGGCAGAAGCTTTCGGATTTATGGTTCCTTTGAATGGTCCGGGTTTCGGATTGGCAACTGATTGACGCGATAACCTAGTGAACTGTTTTCTTCCCTGCTTCTTTCACGGTGCTCGCCGTGGTTGCATGCCATTATGTAGGAATGGATTTCTTCTTTTTTTTCTTTCATTTCTGCACGATTGATTCCGGATCAGGGCACCCGCATTGAAGGTATTCGCAAACAAACGGCAACATTCAAGTAAATAATAGCTCATAAAGGGTTCAGCATACACGGTTGGCTAAGGGGAAAAGATGCCTGATTGGAGGCCACTGATAGGAAGCTACCTTGCCAACTTTAGCAGAGTCCCGAATCGATCGAGACTCCCTTGAAGGCGGAGGAACCTTACGGGAGGAAGAGGTTTGACTAGATGGAAAGCAATTTTCCAGCAAGGTTTGTCTTTCGCTAGTCGTTGCTACTGCTGCCTAGTTGTAGATTTTGTCAAAGGCAGCTTCCAAGTTCATATTCTCACGAACAACGGCTCAACCAGTTGGTCCTGAACGTACAGAAGCAAGGAAGGCAGTTGGCTGGCCCCAGCATAAAATATGACCAATTTATGCGGTTTACACAAAAGAGTTATAATACTGAAATTTTATCTGATTTAACACCTAATAGAGGGTGCACTTACAACGTACAAAGACATATACTCAGACACACACTCGGAGCCATTCAGGAGAGTTCCCAGAGTGCAGTTCACCTGAGCCACCCCGAGTGGTGGTCACTATCTGCTGGTTGGCTAGGTTAACAACGACCCGCCCCCTTCTACTGCAAAACCTCCAGTCATCCCCCCCACTTCAGTTAAAAATGGCAAGCAGCACCCCGGTTTGGCTTGGATTGGGTGTGGTGTTTGTATTAGATGACAAACTCAATAACTTTTCCGGCTGTCCGGTTTTCCGGGTGTTGAGAGGATGAAAGATTTTCGATTTCATAAATTTGTGCCGCCGCCCTCCCTTGTTTTTCCCCGCTGGCTGCAACAGAGCTCATCTGCTTGGGAGTGTGTGAGATGTGTGTGGGTGTTTCTTATCAGTCGAAAGATTTGCTACCGGAGAAATTTGCAACAGTTTTTTTCTTCTCTAGTTTCCAACAGGTACTACGAGAGTTGAAGTAACTTTCAATCATGGAGCAGAATAAAGTTATTTGGAGTCAATCCTGATTTAAAACATTTTTGATAGAAAAAGTTCGAGCAAATTGGAACAATCTATAAACGACTAAATATCAGATTATGATTAAAATATCTAAAATACAAAAAATCAATTGATGAAGGTGCTCAATCAATAATCTTCTGTACAATTTTGTTGTGTTTGTAATTATCCTAAGACGGCTAAGACCAGGAAGGTCCAATTTGCCTTCTGTACCAATTGAACCTGGCCAGTGTTCAAAATCGTGACTCTTATGAAATCCTTTTGGGACTCTTCCGACTTGTTTCAGACCCTTTGAAGGCTCATTTGAGATTAATTTTAAATTTTTTAAGATTTTTTAGACTCATTGAAGTCGTTTGCGGCTGTTTTGGACTCTTCTAAGACACTTCTGCATTTTTTTGAAATTTGAATTTTTTGGCTCTTTTCAAAATTTTTGAGCCTCATTCGAGACAAATTTTAGACTTTTGAAAACCCTTTTGAGACTCTTTTGAGACCCTTTTAGATTTACACAAAATTCATTTAAAAATTCTCCTAACTAGCAAATTCATAAGCTGTTAACTTAGTTCTTAACTCGCCTTTTTAAATTCAACTGTCCTCTCATCATGCTGTTTTAATTTTCGTGGATCTCAAAACTCTTAATGTATAGGCTGTTCTCTTAACTCGCCTATTTTAAACAGCTGTCTTCTCAATATGCTGCTTTCTTATTGGTCGTCCCAACTCACAAGATAAGGTTGTCCTCTCCACTCGACTTTTTTCTATGCAGCTGTCCTCTCAGCTCGCCTTCTAAAATACAGCTGTCCTCTCATCATGTCGTTTTCATTTTTTGCAGTTTACCCAACTCACCTTTTTTCCAAACAGGTGTCCACTCAAAACGCTGTGTTTCTTTGCAGTCCACCCAACTTGCAATGTATGGGATATCCTCTCAACTCACATTTTTTATACAGCTGTCCTCTCAATACACTGTTTTCTTTGCAGTCCTCTCAACTCACAAACTCAGGCTGTCCTTTCAACTCGCCTATTTTTTATACAACTGTCCTCGTAACTCGTCTTTTTTATACAGCTGTTCTCTCAACACACTGTTTTTCTTTGCGGTTCCCCTAACTTACCAGCAAAGGTTGTCTTCTCAACTCGCCTTTTTTAAACAGCCGTCCTCTCGATGTTTTTCATAGTGATCTTTCCAACTCGCAATCAAAGGCTGTCCTCACTCGCCTTTTTTTATACAGCTTACCTCTCAAAAAGATATTTTCTTTGTGGTCTTCCCAACTTTCAAGCTTTGGCTGTCCTCTTAACTCAACTTCTTTGTATACAGCTGTCCTCTCAGCTCGCCTTTTTAAATACAGATGTTCTCTTAACACTTTGTTTTTAATGTATAGGCGGTCCTCTGAACTCACCTTTTTAAACAGCTGTCCTCCCAACACGCTGTGTTCCTTTGCGGTTCATCCAACTCAAAATGTATAGGCTGTCCTCTCAACACGCGTCTTTTTTATACAGCTGTCCTCTCAACACACTGTTTTCTTTGTGGTCCTTCCAACTCACAAGCTCAGGCTGTCCTCTCAACTTGCCTATTTTGTATACAACTGTCCTCTCATCACGCTGTTTTTCTTAGCGGTCCTTCCAACTCGCAATCATAGGCTGTCCTCACTTGCCTTTTTTTAACAGCTTACCTCTCAATAAGCTATTTTTTGCGGTCCTCCCAACTCTCAAGCTGAGGCTGTCCTCTCAGCTTGACTTTTTAATTGCAGATGTCCTCTCAACACGTCATTTTTGTTTTTGCGGTTCTCCCAACTCGGAATGTATAGGCTATCCTCTCAACCTGCCTTTTTCATACAGCTGTTCTCTCACCATGCTGCGTTTCTTGTGGTCCTCCAACTCGCCTTTTTTGATACAGCTGTCCTTTCAACAACCTGTTTTCTTTGCGGTCTTACCAACTCGTAAGCTTAGGCTGCCCTCTCAACTCAATATTTTTAAACAGCTGTCCTCTCAACACACTGTTTTGTTTGCAGTCCCCCCAACTCGCAAGCTTAGGCTGCCCTCTCAATTCGCGTTTTTTTTTATACAGCTGTCCTCTCAACACACTGTTTTTTTTGTGGTCCTCCCAACTCACAAGCTTAGACTGCCCTCTCAACTCGCCTATTTTTTTATACAGCTGTCCTCTCATCACGCTGTTTTTCTTAGCGGTCCTTCCAACTCGCAGTCATAGGCTGTCCTCACTCGCCTTTTTTTACAGCTTACCTCTCAGTAAGCTATTTTTTGCGGTCCTCCCAACTCTCAAGCTAAGGCTGTCCTCTCAACTTGACTTTTTTGCTATACAGCTGTCTTCTCAGCTCACCTTCTTAATTACAGATGTCCTCTCAACAGGTTGTTTTATATGTTGAGGCTGTCCTCTGAACTCACCATTTTTTAAACAGCTGTCCTCTCATCACGCTGTTTTTTTAAGCGGTCCTTCCAACTCGTAATAAAAGCCTGTCCTCACTCACCTTTTTATACACCTTACCTCTCTACAAGCTGTTTTCTTTGCAGTCCTCCCAACTCGCAAGCTTAGGCTGTCCTTTCAATTTGCTTTTTTCATACAACTGTCCTCTCATCGCACTGTTTTTCTTAGCGGTCCTCCCAACTCACGAGCTTAGGCTGCCCTCTCAGCTCGCCTTTTCTCACCCAGTCATTGAAACCTCTTTTTTTCAAATTAATGAATACTTTCATGCTCATCTAGCAACTCTGGTCTGTTCCGGTCCTCTCTAATACATTTTTAAAGGATTTAAAGCATTGTGTCATCAATCTACATAAACACACTCTTATGAAAATGTATTGAAATTTCTTCAAAGCGTTGTTAAACATTGCTATGCGTATTTCGAGTTAATTTTCACTGGAAATTTTTACGTTTCTTCAAATTTCTGCCACGGATTAGATTAGACATCAGTTCAATAGATTTTTTTTTCTAATTTTTCGAAAATTTTAAAAGAAATTGCTTTGTAAAAAAAGTCTTAAAAGTGAAATTTTAACTATTTTGAGCTTAAAAAAGTGAATTTTGAAGCTCGACTTATAAAAAATAGTTTTTAGTCTTGTCTAGTTTACTTTATACAGTCTAGATAGAAAATTGGGAGTTAAATAGGAAACTATCTCCTTAGGCGTTTGGTAGGAAATAGTTTCTTTTTTTACACCGCGAATTTTCAGAGGTGTTAACTTTGTTGTTATGAACAACAAAAAAAAAAGTCTTTGAGAGAGTTTTGCATTCGATAAGTTCACAAGTTCCACCTAACTGAGCATGCCTCAGTTATGAACAATAGCTTTGCTGATTTTTTTGGTTGCGGCACGAATTTTTATCATAAACGTTTACAAATCTTTTCAAAAAGTGCTCATTTTTCTGTCGGAAAGTAAAAAAATGCTGCAAAAATGCTGTAGCGGATTTTTATTTGCCTAACCTAGGTTATGAAGCACCGTGCCCTGCGTAAAGATGATTTGTACATTAATTTTGAGTTTGTGTCTTGTGTTTAGCTCTTAAATTAAACTCTTAAATTATGCCTAATATAAGCCTCTTTTTTACTTTTTCATGTTTACAGAGAAGTGTTCTGAGTAAGTAAGTTTTTTATTAATTAACGTGCAATTGATTTTGAAGAGAGATCCGAGGGTTTTTTTTAATCAAATTTCAAAACTTATGATTTTCCTCTCACAAATTTTTGGATCTATTCTCACTTGAAAATTCACATAATAAATAAGAATTTTGAATTTTTGGTAGAAGAATCTCTGATCTTGAGGCCAAAACTGATTTTTTTATGTTTCTGTATTTTTTCTGGTTTTGGGACTGTGGTTCCGTTTTTCCCGATTTTCTCTGTGCTACTTTCAATTTCCGTTTTTCCCTGGTTTTTTAGAATCTGTGGCTACCCTTGTTTTTGGTTAAATTTACATCGTTTGAGCTGTGCTTCTAAGAGTAGAGCATTCGTGGCAAGCAAAAATTGAAATAGGCACAATTTTTCCATATTTTTGGATAGACCTACCTCTTTTTTATACATTTTCTGAGGTTATCTGTAGTTGGTTCCGAATGAAAAAAAGTCCCCAAAATCCTTTTTAAATGCTTAGAATTACCGACAACTTTGCGGTATTCAAATGTATCTATAATTTTTTGAATTTTCAATAAAACATCTATCCGACGACGTATAAATATGTGGGCGTGCGATAGTTATTTTAACCTTTATTCCAGATTTTCCAACACAAAAAAATCTCACTTAAAAAACATGCAAGTATGGTTTTGCTTCGCGGTATCTCGTTTCTGAATAAATCAATTTTCACAACTCAAATATCATTTTTATTTGATATTTGAGATTGAAGATTATTATTTAGGTCGCAATAAATTTCAGTTATTCAGTATATTGGAAAGGGGATTAGGATGCTTAGAATCGACGTTTCGGGTCATAACCCGAACAGCTTTGTAAGGTTAAGATACCTTTGAAAAAAAAAATGAAACTTGTTTAAGATACTTGGAAACTCTTTTGAAACATTTCGAAGACTAAACAGCTATATAAACTTTTAAGTGATTTTTTCGAGCCTCGTTTGAAAGTTTTTCAGACTCATTTGATTCCTTCAAAAAAATCTGATTCTTTTTCCGACACAAAATAGATTCCCAACAGTCTCTAACGAATCTCGGAAGATTCTCAATAAAGGCCCAAAAAACTCGGAAGAATCTCAAAAATATCTAAAAAATAACCTGAAAACGATCATGTTTTTTTCTCAGATAGGTCTCGCAACTATGTCAAAATGTAGTGAGACCTATTTGTGAATAATATGATCATTTTCAGATTATTTTTTTCTGATATTTTTTAGACTCTTTCGAGATTTTTTTGCGTTTAATGAGAATCTTCAGAGACCCTTGTGAATCTACTTCGTGACTCTTTTGAGACACTTCTGACTTTTTGGGACATTTTCAAACTCTGTCAACATCTCGAAAATCTTTCTACTTTTTGCAGAATTTGTCTTTTTGGAATTTATTTAATATTTTTCTGTGACTTTTATGGACTGCAGATCAGGACTGCAAGGATTTTTCAAGAATACTCTGTGAGATTTATTTAAAACTCATTTGCGCTGTTTTGGGACTACTTTTGGGTATTTTGAGACTCTTTTGAGACTATTTTGAGACTCTTTTGGAGATTTTTTGAGAATCTTTTGTGGCGCTTTTGAGGCCATTTTCAAAACTATTTCAAGAATCTATTGATAAGATATTAAGACACTTTTAAAACTTTTTCAGGACTCTTTTAAGTCTTTTTTAAACCATTTTCACTTCTTCAAATTTGTTTTTATAATATAAGCGTAAGTTATTTGAGGATCCCAAGTTTGTTTTAGTCTTTGAGTCACATGATTTTTTTTTAAATTTTTACTGATATGAAAGCGATTTTTTTTAATTTTTACTGATGCCAAATTCCCAACAGGTTCTAAAGAATCTCGGAAGATTCTCCATTAAGGCCCAAAAATCTTGGAAGAGTCTCACAAATATCTGAAATAATAATCTGGAAATGATCATGTTTTTCTCTTATAGGTCTCACCACTGTGTCAAATAGTAGTGAGACCTATTTGCCTTTATTCAGAATCTTCCGAGATTCTTCAGAGACTCTTCTGAATCTATTTTGTGACTCTTTCGAGCCGCTTTTGGTTTTTCGGGACATTTTCGAGAATCTTCAAAACATTCTTCAGAATCTTTTCAGGCTCTTTCAAGATCTTAAATTTTGTTTACTCTTTCCAAAGTTTGTATTGCTGGGAATTTTAGTTATTTTTCTGAGACTTTTATGGACTGCAGACCGAAACTGCAAGGATTTTTTCAAGAATAATCTGTGAGATTTTTTCGAGACTCATTAGCGCTGTTTTGGGACTACTTTAGGGTATTTTGAGAATCTTTTGAGACTATTTTGAGACTCTTTTGAGTTTCTTCGATAAGATTTTGAGTCTTTTTTGGAGACTACATATTTCGAGAGTTTTTTTTAAGACGCTTTTGAGGCCATTTTGGACTATTTCATGAATGTATTGGAAAGCTATTGAGATACTTTTGAAACGCTTTTGCGACCTTTTCAGGACTCTTTTGAAACCGTTTTTACTTTTTTAAGACGTTTTTAGTTATTTCAGCCTGAGTTATTTTGGGCTCCCAAGTTTGTTTCAGTCTTTGAGTGTTTTTTTTTCTAAATTTTAATTGCTGATATGAAAGCGAAGCTAAAATCGTAGCATTTGTAAACGTCTTGATAGGTCAAGAAGAGTGAAGTTTGAATATTTTTCAAACAAAATATTAGTAAAAACATCGAAGGTTTCAAAAAATTCAAAAAAATCGAAATGATTATAAGCGTTTTGAACTTTTTGATAAGTTTAATTTTTCGAATTTTTTTTTTTTGAGAAATATTCAAACTTCACTCGTTGCTAGTTCAAAAACTTTACAAATACTACGATTTCACGATTTCGCGATCCTCTGCTGAGCAGATTGGAGTTGCTGTTTTATCAAATTAAAGCGATTGATAAAACAGTAACTCCAATCTGCTCTGCAGAGGAGTTCCAAACTTGAAATTTTTTTTTCGTTTATATTTGGATCCAGTATTATCAAGCTGTTATTTCTTCTTCTAACACAGAAAGGTGCCGGCCAAAATGCTAGCTCCGTGTCAGGAATAGCTAAGATAGATGTTACTTCACCGATCTAGCTCGGTGATTAAGTTATGGGCAGCTAGTCATCCGTAGCGCTTCTGGGAAGGTCTGCCGTTCCGTGTGAAAGATGTTTGATAATGCGGGTTTAATCACGACAAGGTGAAAAAAAAAAAATAGACATTTTCGAAGGAGGTGCTTTTGAATAAGCAATCATGGATCGAGCCGATTCCGTCGTGTGAATTTTGAGATTTTTGATTTCAATTTTGAAGAACGTGATGAGAATAAGTTCATTTGTTTAGCTAAATTATTCCAACCTGTAGAAAGCTCAGTGCGTCAAAAAGAAGATTTTTTTTTTCGAAAAGAAAATCAGTCCATATTGCATCACCAACCAACCCAAAATGTCAACAAATCACGGCCACAATGAATGCCGCATCGGAAAACACTTGCATGTTTACTTTTCCCGATCGGCGCCGCCAGGAGTCAGAAACCAGACCCCGGAAGGTTTTCCCTTTCGTCGTCATCGGAAAAGGCTCGTATTTCCCCTGTTTGTGTTCTTGTTGCTGCTCGATTCGATTGGTTTGGAAAGCCGTTTTTGATAACACGGCACACACAAACACCGAGCATTTCACCTCGCGCTGCTAGAACCGGACCACATGGCTTCCCCGATGCAAACCCGGGGACCGAATCCGGAGGTTTCGAAAAATAAACCCATAAATCCTTCGCCGGAGTCATAAATCTACCCCCGACTTTCCCTAACTTCTCCGACAGCCGCCGGCTGCGGAATTGCACCAACCTGGGACTTTGGGACCACCGGCCGCATCAGGTTTTTCCCTACGACAACAGCGACAACCCCTTGCGTCGAGGGCCCTTTAGCCCTGCCTGATAGCCGAAACAACATTTGTCACTTTAAAATAAATTACATCACATAAAATTTTAGACATTTTCTATCTATCCGAAACGAATAAATAAATTTCCTCTCCCGTTTTTTTTGGGGTGGATGGCTGGCCGTTGTTTGATTGCTCAGGACGACGACGATGTGTCCCGGAAAATGGCGACCGGCGGAAGGTAGACTACATAAAGAAAGGAATTAAAGCAAGTGTAAAGTGTAAAGTGTGTATGTGTGTGCCCGCGTGCCTCTGATCGTCCCCGGAATTGTCGTCATTGTCCCGGAACAGTGTGGCATTAGTTGCCCCCAGAAGAAGGGATCAGGGTGCAGCAGCAAACATGAACGAAAAATGAGCAAACAAAAAAAGGAAGGCTTCAAGGTAATAAACTTTGGTCCTGCTGCTGCTGGTGCTTCTCCGGCTTTTGGGGACACTTTTCGAACGACGACGACCACGGTTTAGTTCCGCAGTCTATTTCTGGTCATCGTCAACACTCCGGCCCAGAATGCAGCAGGCAGAATGAGGCCAGCAACCTTGGCTAGTTTGTCGGTGGCGTCCTCCTCGTCGTCGTCGTCGTCGTCGTTTAGTCGGAAAATTGCATCTCTGGGATCCACCACCAAAAAGGCAAACGGTAAGGGCGACAGGATTTGGCCGCTACCGTCACCGATCCCTGTGACCAGGAAGTCCAGGAAGGGCGGCCGTGTGGCTCTCGTTTTACATGTCGCAACATTTGACAGAGGCGTTTGCCGGTCGTGTTCGCTCAAACGCCGGCGACCTGGAAACGGACGAAGTTTTTGGCGGTGTTTCTGGAGAGGGATTTTTTCCGGATAAATTGTGCACCATCTTTCACCAATTTATAAATTTGAAAGCCGAAAGACGAGAAATGAGCGTCGATGGTTTAGAGTCGACAAACGAGAGTCCAGAGTCGATAGTCAAGACTCGACAATCGAGTGTCGAGAGCTGACAGTCGAGAGTAGACAGACAGATGAGTCGACAGTGAAGAGTCGGCAGTCGACAGTCGAGAGTTGACAGTCCAGAGTCGACAGTCGAGCGCGACAGTCGAGAGTCGACTGTCTAAAGTTGACTGTCGAGAGTCGAGAGTCGTCAGTCGAGAGTCGAGAGTTAAGAGTCGACAGTTGAGAGTCGACAGTCGAGAGTTGACAGTCGAGAGCCAACAGTCGACAGTCGACAGTCGACAGTCGAGAGTCGACAGTCGAGAGTCGACAGTCGAGAGTCGAGAGTCGACAGTCGAGAGTCGACAGTCGAGAGTCGACAGTCGAGAGTCGACAGTCGAGAGTCTACAGTCGAGAGTCGACAGTCGAGAGTCTACAGTCGAGAGTTGACAGTCGAGAGTCGACAGTCGAGAGTCGACAGTCGGGAGTCGACAGTCGAGAGTCGAGAGTCGACAGTCGAGAGTCGACAGTCGAGAGTCAAGAGGCGATAGTCAAGAGTAGACAGTCGAGAGTCGACAGTCGAAAAAACGTCAGTCGAAAGTCGACAGTCGAGAGTCGAAAATTGAGAGCCAGGAATCGACATTCGAGAGTTGACAGTCGAGAGTCTACAGTCGACAGTCGACAGTCGACAGTCGAGAGTCGACAGTCGAGAGTCGACAGTCGAGAGTCGAGAGTCGACAGTCGAGAGTCGACAGTCGAGAGTCGACAGTCGAGAGTCTACAGTCGAGAGTCGACAGTCGAGAGTCTACAGTCGAGAGTTGACAGTCGAGAGTCGACAGTCGAGAGTCGACAGTCGAGAGTCGACCGTCGAGAGTCGACAGTCGGGAGTCGACAGTCGAGAGTCGAGAGTCGACAGTCGAGAGTCTACAGTCGAGAGTCGACAGTCGAGAGTCGACAGTCGAGAGTCGACAGTCGAGAGTCGATAGTCGAGAGTCAAGAGGCGATAGTCAAGAGTAGACAGTCGAGAGTCGACAGTCGAGAGTCGACAGTCGAGAGTCGACAGTCGAAAGTCGACAGTCGAAAGTCGACAGTCGAGAGTCGAAAATTGAGAGTCAGGAATCGACATTCGAGAGTTGAAAGTCGACAGTCAAAAGTCGACAGTCAAGAATCGGCAGTCGAGAATCGAAAGTCGACAGTCGACAGTCGACAGTCGACAGTCGAGAGTCGAAAGTCAACAGTCAACAGTCAAGAGTCGACAATCGAGAGTCGACAGTCGAGAGTCGACAGTCGAGAGTCGGCAGTCGAGAGTCGATAGTCGAGAGTCGACAGTCGAGAGTCGACAGTCGACAGTCGAGAGTCGAGAGTCGACAGTCGACAGTCGACGGTCGAGAGCCAACAGTCGATAGTCAACAGTCGACAGTCGACAGTCGAGAGTCAACAGTTGAGAGTCGACAGTCCAGAGTCGACAGTCAGGACTCGACAATCGAGTGTCGAGACTCGACAGACGAGAGTTGACAGTTGAGAGTAGACAAACAGTTTATAGTCGACATTCAAAATTCAACAATAAAAACTTGAAAGTCGATTCAACGTAAAATTTTTGAACGGAAAACAATTTGGAGGCATCGTTGGGGCAACCAAAAAAGAAAAAGCGCCATCTATTTGCCGTTTGTCCTGCTGATGGGTTCTGAGTTCCTGTTTTCGCAGCTTCCCAGGGAAAAGACCAAGTCAACGACGACGACGATGACGATGACCGGAGTGGAGTCATGTTATGTATGACGTTTTTGTTAAATAATAATGGGATGACACCCTTTAAATTAAAAGGATATATCGTACCAACGACGACACGGTGTTGTGTTTTGGTTCTAGTTCGTCGTTTTTGGGTACGGATTTAGCTACATGGCAAAAGGTCGACTTGGAACACCATTGGAGTAGTACAATTACAGCTCCCGGTTGATGCTGACCGACCTTACTCAACGGAAGCTGTTTCGGGGGGAAGTTGTTTTGTAAGTTATACTTATTTTGTTTAGTGGTTCTCTGATGTTTTTAAACTTGTTGAACTTGACAGGAACTGACACTTGAAAAGTGTCCAGAGGAAAATTTTAAAAAAATTGATGAAAAGTGAACTCAGTTTCAAAAGACATAAAAAATGTAGACTTCTTTCCTTTTTATTAAACTTTTTTGGGAGAAATTTCGGTCAGTTTTACGGACAATTTAACAAAAAAAAACATCTTTCAAGCAACCTGCCAGCCTCCGTAGATGGACCGACTTACTGTTACGAGTCCATTGTCACATCATCAAGATACGTTTGTGTGTACACAAGAATTCCCCCCCGGAGAGGTGGTGAACTGACTGGAATGGCCGTCGTCGTCATTTTATGGCCAGCGACATCCATCAAACACGCAGGGCATTTTTCTCCATCAATCCATTCGTCGTCCGTCGGTTTAAAATTCATTCCTCGACTCACAGTTGCAGCATCCAAGCATCGAAGAGATGCCTCTGCTGACTGCCCGGGATGCAATTTATGACCAGAGGAAATTAAAATTAATTGAACCTCTCGAAGAGCAGCAGCAGCAGCAGTTCAGAAAATCGACCGAACCCGATTTACAGCCCCCTTCATCCCCCCTTTCCGGGCTCCCCACCAGCGCAAAAATATCTTCTTACGTAGGTACGCAGCTCCCGATTTCCGCCAGACAGCCACCCTCCTTACTTCGAAGAGGCACCGAAACGACGACGACTACGTGGAGCAGCTTTTGCGAGAGGTTCGGTAATTACATTTAATTTAATTCAACTTTAAAAGAAAATTAAACTTGACTGCCCCGCTTGGAAGCTTTGCACTTAAATTGCCCTGCTGTGCACTTATGTTGTGTTTTTTTCCTTCAAACATTGGCTGACTGCAAGAAAAAGCTGGCAGGACCTTGGTCCGGTGCCGGATGGAAAAAATTCCTGAAGATTCGCACAAGAATTTTCCAACCGTTTTCCAACTTCGGTCGTTGTTTGTTGAAAAAAAAAAAAAAAAAAAGAACCGAGAAACACACTCCAAGCAAAGACAACCAGAAGAAATTAAAATGCAATCCTTTTTCCTGATGTTGCAATGCGTCTGGCTTGTTTTTGTTGCTGTTCATTTTTCAAATTGCGAGATCGAGACGACACGAAGTGGAGGCACTTATGCTGCGCAAACCCAACGACGACGATGATGATGATGTGAGCACTAAATTACACTTTTGCACTGGCTGCGAAACTGCGTGCATTTTGGATTGTATGTTGCTTCCTTACCGCAGGGACCACTTTCCGAAAAAGGGATCAACAACCGGGGGCCCCCATTTTCTTCGCGTTTTGGTTCGAATGTGGAGCAACAAAAAGGGGAAAGAAAAAAATATATAACAAAATGCCAGGTTGAAAACGGCTCGAGATTGTTGGGCTTTGCAAAAATGGTTCGAAGCAAAAATGGGGAAGAGGGTGGAAGGGCGCTCGTCGAATAAAAAATAATGAACGCAAACAATGATTTTTATTTCGCTGCTCGGTCGAACATTCTTCATTTTTTCCTGCATATGTGGGTAGGAATGTGTTAGTGAGAGAACTCCGCGGGTTGAGGAAGAATTCCCTTGCTTAAGTTTGCCGAATTCTGCTTTTCTCCTTGGTGTTTTTGTGTTTTTTTTTAGTTAACCACACTTTTTTTGGTGTCCTCATTTTGACCTTCAGACCAGAAATTAAGAAAAAAAATAGCTGATATTGTAAAAACGCCTGTAGCTATGCAGCAAAATGCAGAAAAATCTTAAGAATTTTCCAAGCTCAATAAGCTATTGGCTGGATTTCCTCCCTAATTTTTTTTATGGATTCAGGCTCTGGCTGAATAAATCCAAAACCTTGAAAAAAATCATTTCGAAGTTTAAACGAACAAATGTGTTGAATATTCAGTTTAAAATATGGTTGAATGATCGAATTAAATAAAATCATTTAAGCACCAATGGAAAACATTTTTTTTCTATAATTTTCATTACTTTCATTTGAAATTCTTCCTATTAGAATGTATAGTTCACCGAAATGCCTTTAATCATTAAATTAAAATTAAAAAAGATGGCAACTCTCCTTTTGCATGTACCGACATGAGAAAATTTCCACACATGCAGAATACTTGTTATCCGGAGGAACCTCCCCGAAAAACATTCATCTCGGCAAAAACAAAGAAACGTGCTAGGATTTATAACTTTTTGGCATCACTCCATATCCCCCATTTCTCTGTTACCTGCGGGACCCACCCATCGGCATCGGTTAGCTCAACTTGTGACCGCCCGTCGTCGAAAAGCTCCGAATCTTTATTGCCATTATTTATAAAATTTCCACTTGTTTTACCGGTGAAAAATCTCCCCTTAGGGGGGGAAGGGCAGAGGCGAGGCTCACATGTACAACTTTTCCGAAATTTTAACCCCAAACTTCACCCGACCACCTCTCCTCGGGCAACACACGCGTTGGCAAAAAAGCTAAATCCCCTTTTAATACCCGCAAGGCAAGCTTTTTCGAATTGGGACGAGAGATTTTAGCAGGCAGCAAAAGGGAGGTTCCTGGGGTGGCTCCCCATTGTCGTCGTGTCGGAGCAAGAAAAGGATTTCAGTTTTCAAAGCCGAGTTTTTCAGCTTGGAGCTCGGAACGCTTTAAGCAAGAAGGATTTTCTCCGGGTGCGATTTATGGCTGTCCGTCCCCCCTTTCCTTGGCTCTTGTTTGGACGCGGCGCTTTTTCACCCGGTGGCTTTAATCCTCGACTGCGGAGGGCGGTTGAGGAATGGGCTTCAAAGCTTTCCCCCCTCCGGGTTTTACAATTTTGACTCGAACTTTGCGGTGTGATTCAGATCTTCCATCGGGGGGATAGGAGTAGGAATGAAACGAAAAGTTGGCCGTATTGTCTGAAAATTCGACCCTGGCGCTGCTGATTCCGTGTGCCGCATATGCAGCCAGTCGTCGTCCTCGTCTTCGTCCGCAGGCCTAGAGGTGGGTCGAACAAATCAAAAGTCATTAGAAAGTGGTGCATGTTTACTCGGACGGAAAAGCCCCAACATGGAAAATCACCCTCATCCGGGATTCCCGGAAATCATCCCCCCATACTTCACTCCATTGGCCGCAGAACTCTCTCGGGCTTGAGTTTGTTCAATTTACCAGCTATCCATGAAATATTTTGTGTTTAATTCACTTCCGTTTCCCAAGATTGTTGAGTTGCTTAGAAAATTTTTTAGCAGCATTCCCAAATGCATCTTCAACTTCCCTTGAATTCGGTAAAAGAACAGAAAAATGCTGGGTCAACATCTTTTTCCCCTTTTGGTCGGATGGCTTTTCCAACCCGTTCCCAAATGTTCCCCACCCTGATTCGACCGAAAAAGAAAGACTGATGAAAAATCTTTCCCGCAGTTGGGGGAAGATGAACGACTGGTTGAATTTCATTATCATATGATCACATCCAGTGCCGCATATGTGAAATGGTAAGGGGGGATGATGCGCCACTAAAACTCCAGGTTACTTTCCAGAGCACCCGGACAGGACGGCAAACAAAAAAAAAAGGATAGAAAAATACGATTTAACTATTTTCGTAATCAAATAAAGTAAGAAACGCCATAAATCTTGGGAGAAATTCCTAAAATAATAACACCATAAATATCCGTTTTTCTCCTCGGAAGCGAATCCCTTTTGTCGTTTTTCCGGCCAAATCCCAAGGAGGGCAAACACTTTTACACGGTATATTCCTCCGGTTGTTATTATTTATCTTGCCCTTCCCCCTCCTCAGTTGTTTTTCCTGGATGTCACCCTCGCCCCGTCTCGGTAGCTTTCCATCGAATTGGCTAGATAGCATCTCCGGCTTTCTTTCTCCACACGTAACTCCTACAAAAAAGATACAACAAACAACAGCACAGCCAGCAGCACATTTCTAATGGTGGAAAATTGTTACCGTTGCCCTTTTCCCGACGTGGAAACATTCTCTCCCCTCACTCGCCGCCATCATTGAATGATAAGCTGTAGTAACAGCAGCAGCAGCAAGCAGATTCCTTACTTGAGACATTTTTCCCCAGAAAAAGAAAAAAAAACCAACTCAAATGCACGCACATTTTCGATTCACGGTTTTTTTTTCTTTCTTCAATCCCATGACGAGCGTCGAGATAAATTTTCCACATATTCAAACGTTTTCGCTGTTCGTTGTAGAAATGACAAATTAACACTCGCGCCTTCCCTTGCCCTGCGTCGTTTTCCCTTTTCAATGGGAGAAACGAGCCTTCCATCCATTTTCTTAAGTGGCATTCCCGGGCGTTCGAAACGTGAATTGTGGTTCTCGGAGTTGGAAAAAAAAATCAGATGTAATTAACTCGACTCGGCCCAGGTCGTTGACGAGGCGGGTCGAAAATTTTTAACCATCAGAATACTTTAAAACTGAAAAGGAATTTTCAAGCGTTTTAAGAAAAAACGACTTCCGGTCACGAATTGGGAAACCACAAAAGCAATCGAACGCCTCTACGACGTGTTTTGTGGCTAGTTTACTCTGTTTTTGAAACAAAATTTATCTTAGCGAATGATTTTTTTCATTATAGGTTACTTAAGGTTGTAAGAATTTTTTCAGCACAAATCCGGGCTATTTTATAAAAAAAACCTGGCAAAATCCAAGCGTTTGATTTCAAAATGGACAACCAAAAATCCGGGCAAATTTAGTCAAAACCCAGACACTAATCAACAAAAATCTGCAGATTTTTGTTTTTATCAAAACTCAACAGCAGATTTAAAATCTTATTCAGGTTTCCAACACAGCTTTATAAAACTTGCTCCAAAAATTTCGTTTTGGTCACATAAATTAAAAAAAATCCAACAACGCAATTTGGTTTTTTCTTTAATATGGAAAATAATTCTGTAAATTGTAAATCGATTGATTCGCACATAATCATTGTTTTTATAATTATTTCTATTATTATTCAGAAAATATGAAGGTCTCTCCAATTTTTTTTTTCCAAATGAAGGACATTATTATCTTAAAATTGTTCCATTTTGCACGTGTCGCAATAATCGTTGCCTAAATTAGGGAGTTTAATTTTATGAACTTTACGAAGGACGATAAACTTCGTTAGAACGACGAAGGACGTTACTAAACCTTCTCATTTATCAATTGATTTAAAAAACGACTCTTATAATTCGTCAATGTTTTAATCCGGACGAACGATAACAAGCACCTGCTGAAAAGTTTGACAATTTTAACAATTCTGCTGATTTTGAGAATTTTGAGAATTTAGAAAATTTTGAGAATTTTGAGAATTTTGAGAATTTTGACAATTTTGAGAATTTTGAAAATTTCGACATTTTTGACTATTTTAACAATTATTGACAATTAGAATTTTTTTGAAACTTTGACAATTTTGACAATTTTGACAATTTTGACAATTTTGACAATTTTGACAATTTTGACAATTTTGACAATTTTGACAATTTTGACAATTTTGACAATTTTGGCAATTTTGGCAATTTTGTCAATTTTGACAATTTTGACAATTTTGACAATTTTGACAATTTTGACAATTTTGACAATTTTGACAATTTTGACAATTTTGACAATTTTGACAATTTTGACAATTTTGACAATTTTGACAATTTTGACAATTTTGACAATTTTGACAATTTTGACAATTTTGACAATTTTGACAATTTTGACAATTTTGACAATTTTGACAATTTTGACAATTTTGACAATTTTGACAATTTTGACAATTTTGACAATTTTGACAATTTTGACAATTTTGACAATTTTGACAATTTTGACAATTTTGACAATTTTGACAATTTTGACAATTTTGACAATTTTGACAATTTTGACAATTTTGACAATTTTGACAATTTTGACAATTTTGACAATTTTGACAATTTTGACAATTTTGACAATTTTGACAATTTTGACAATTTTGACAATTTTGACAATTTTGACAATTTTGACAATTTTGACAATTTTGACAAGTTTGACAATTTTTTCAATTCTGATGATTCTCACTATTTTGAAAATTTTCACAGATTTTTAAAATTTGCACAATTTTGACAACTTTGAATTAAGTTCTCGTAAAAGCAGAAATAGAAATTCAAGATCGATTTCTTCCATCCAATTTAATCTTTTTGATACGAGTTTTGACGTGAAAAGACTCCCACCGACCGTCCAAGGATATGGGGTGCCAATATCGAAATAACCTCAGTCATCCCCCCATTCTCCCTCAGGTCTTCTGCTTCCTGAGGCTTACTTAAGTGAAGTAGCAACAGAACCCTTTTGGAGAGCAACAACCATAACAATACCATTACCATAAAATTTATCTTTCGCCTCTCACTCACTTGCCGAGGTTTGAACTTGGACTTTAACTTGATGTTGGACTGCACGTTTGGAGTACGGACCCAATCAGAGACCCCGACGCGATGAAGCAACAGCATCTCGAAAAAATGGATTTTTAATTGAAATTTTATACCACTTTTATACACCTAACACGGTAGCGCGTTCGATTTGCTTGATATAGAAAGGAACAAGGGAGTCCCGAGTGGTGGAAAGAGGAAAAAATCGAGGAAAGCAAAAATCGCAACCTCGACGATTTTCAGCAAAAGAAGAAATTAAATCTACATCATCCGAAGAAGCGAAGACGCTTTTTTTCGCTGCTCTCCGCTTATATAAAACATTTTTTAATGGCTTTTTCAGGTTTGCTTCCGCAAGGTTGAAGCCATGTTGTTATTTTTGTTTTTTTTTTCTTTTGGAAGCTGTCCTGAGGAGGAAAAAAGAAACCGAGAAAGATGCGAATAAAGCTCCCTCACGAATGGTCTACTTCTTCTGAGAATGGTTTTATCTGCTTCGGAAGAGTGTGTTTTTTTCTGAAGCCTTCATCCAAAGAACGATACAGGTTCTGATTTTAAAGGTTTTGATAATGTTTTTAAACTTGAAAGATTTTTTTTACCGAAAAATGGCTTAAAAAGATAGCTACTCTTCCTGATTTTTGTAGTTTTTCGAAATATTTTTTTTTTGTTTATGTTTATGTTTATGGGTATGTTTTTGAACTTTACTTCGAAAAATCTTATTCTTTTCCTCATTAGCAAATTCAAAAACGGAATATAAAGATAGAATTGATTCTTATTGTCCAAAAAAAAATTTAATATTCAGAATTCATGAATTCTAGTCGAAGTTCACTGGTGTAGATGTTCCAGATTTGCTTCGATCGGAGCCATAAATTTCCATCTCATTTCCCTTCACACCAGCCGAGGCTTTCTAGCCTGCGTTACGGCCATCCTGCCTAAGGTTGTAGATCTTCGGCCGCGTAGCAACACTTGTCGGGGAATCGGGGGAAAAAAACCGTCCGGGGAAAAACGAAAAGTAATAAATCTCCGGGTCCTGGCTCTTATCAGACCAGGCAATCCAGTAACGCGGCGACGCCATGACGTTTGCGAGCATTTTCGGAGGACGACGGTGGCGTGGTAAATGAAATTCGGCAACCCCTCTCAGTTTTGTTTGTTGGAAGCAAAAGGAATCAACAACAACAACATGTAACTTTCCTTTTCCAGTTTTTCTAACAACACGGTCGGTACAACGATTTTCGATACTTTCCCGATACTCCGGCGCGTAAAGGAGAGATAGGAAATAGAGAATTGAAAGTTCATTTACGAAAACAGATGTGACCATTTTTGTGACCCCCGGTTCTTCTCCCTTGTGCCGTGGTGCCAGTCATGCTTAGGCGGTTGTTGTTATTCTTTCGGTGAAAAATGGTGAAATTTATTGCCCCGAAATTAGTCACCCGAATGGCACCGGAACCGGTTCTTCCGAGTGACCTGTCTTTAGGCTTTTCATTTGGTTGGACCATGCGCCTGGAGTTATGTACCCAGCCGGATGCCTTATCTGGTTGGATTTCGCGCCTCGGTTCCCACTTTCCGGGGGGAATGTTTTTCATCGGCAGATTTATCTACTTTTCGGGTTCGGCGCCAATTGTATTCCAAAATCTCCGGAGCGCAATCTCCCGGACCTCGGGGGCAAAGATCTCGGTGTTCCAGCAGTGGCATGGCGCCATCTCGCGCCCGGCATCGGAAGCAGCTTCTGTGTCACACAATGCTATCACATGCACCTTTCCTCTTGCCAGATTTTTTTTTGTTGGCATCATCCCCATCCGGAAGGTGCCACCGGTGTGAAAAGAATATACATTTTATTATTCCCGATACAATTTTCGGGATGCTGTTTCTGTAGCCATGATAGAAAGAAGGAGCAAGAAGGTGCGGGGAGACAGGATGTTTTATCGTTTGGAGTCGTTTTTTCGTGATTGTTACTCTTTACCCGGATGAACTTTGCTAGCGAAAAAGTGCTTTTATCACACCCGTGTGAAGATTTGCAACCTTTTTCAGACCGAGTTGTCCCGTTTCCCTTTTTCCGTCGACGTCCTAGAAACGGTAGCCCGGAAAGCCTACAGGCATCCGGCTGCCATCTATCTTGCGTAAATCCTTAAATTCATCCAATTTCCATTCATAAATATATCGGTGGGGTCCTGATTTTTTTTTCGGTTGGTAACACAGGAAGCCCGAATGGCGTCACCCAGTGGCACCGGAAGGCCTCGCTGGGAGCCAAAAATACGACGCCATCTTTTATTCGGGGCTTTATTCGCGAGCGCGATTTCGTTGCCGCCTTTCAGGCTGAAAGGTTCCCAATGCGTTTGGCTACGTTTTTATTTTGCTAGCTATTCATCTTGAGGGGTTTTGTCACCCGGACCTTAGCTAAAACCGGGCAAAAAAGAACCGCTCTCAGTCTGTGAAAGTTTTGGTGTTGGTGCCTTTGAGTTTTATGAGTGAATGCTCGACACACAATAAGTAGCGAAATTGTGTGAGCTTCGTTTGTGTTTCGCTCCAGGGCGAAATCTTGCGATTTATTAGGACTGGCAGCTTCCCCGGAGCAGAAAAGCGGAAGCTGCTTGCCTTTATTTAGAGCACATGAGCGTGAAAAATGTATACTCCCTGCTACACAATAGAGGATAAGAAAAATCAGAGCAAAAAATAGTAGTTGGTGCCAGCTCATATTGCGCTGTCACCACATTTGGTTGCGATAGTCAATCCTAGAAGTGATTTTCTCCCCAAGCAATGTGTGTGATTCAAACTAGCAGTATACAAACCAGACTACGGAGCGCCACACTTTCCCAGCCAGGATCTATTGAATTAGGAAAATTTATACATTGCATAGATTTGCTGCTGTCATCCCCCCATTCCCGCCATTCGGAGGAACTTGGAGCGCTTTTGATTTTTCCCCCGAAAGCTCTTTCGCGTGACTGCTTTAGGGGTGCCACTATCCGGAATTTATGTGGACTATTGGTTTAAATTATATGAAAAGTATACAATGAAACGGCTCCGGCAGCATTCACACATGCTCCCAAGCTTGGCGGAGTAATTTGATTTCGGGTGCAGACGGTCAAAAGCTAGCCCCGGTGTTGCTGTGTCTCGTGTTGTGTGTGAATAATCCCGGGGTCAATAATTCAGAAGATCCTTTTGTGTGAGTACCGACCGCAGAAGATTTTTTCGGTGCTTCTTCCATTCCTCCTAAAATCCAACTTTCAGCCATTCTTGGGGACCAGGCCGGGCGAAAGCGCATAGTTTGTCTCGGTTTTTCGGGTTGCAGTATTTTTCCTTCCCCGAACCTAGCTAGTTTAGCTCCCGTTTGCGTTTGACTACTAGCAGGAATTGTTTGCAGCGGACATAATCTGTCTTGGAAAAATGTGGCCACCCTTCTCGTCTCTTCCTCCCAGTCATTTTTTTCCTTTTCGGTGGGGAAGGATAGTGTTTATGATGCAGAAAACGAGTCACGCTAACATCTTCTCCGGGAAGCGGTTTAATTATGTTCTGTTCGCCTCGAAATTCCAGCCCGTAGGCTGATGCAGGATAAAAAGCAACAATGGAACGAAACATGTTTCGTATGAATGTGCCCCCTCAGACCCTCGGTCATCTTTTTAAGTTTTAGCTGAGGTTTTGAATAAATGCTGACTTGGAGGAAACTTTTCCCACTTCAGGGATAGATAAGAACAGCCTAACACGACATGAGTACTGTTTCAAAGCAGTGAAAAAAAACTTTGTAAAATGTCACCTAGATATGTTTGTTCAAAAAGACAATATTATACCTATGTGCGATCAACCGGTATTTGTGAACAGAATTTTCTATAAGACAAGGTTTCTAATTTCAGAACTATTGCCAAGCAACACTGTCAAAACCAAATAATCTACAATTTAAAACACCTAAAATGACTAAAAATACAATATTATATAAACGAGCGTGCGCGTTTCATTGTGCAACACTTGTCCAATTCGACAGAAAATCAACTAAATCAAAAAGTGGAAACACCTGCATATTAGAAAAATTCCCATTTCGGTTCGGATGGAAATCAAAACGCCTGAAGTTATGCAGTAAAAATCAATCACATCCACTAGCCAATTTTTGGATCACTTTATTGTCATCAAAATTGTCAAAATTGTCAAAATTGTCAAAATTGTCAATATTGCCAAAATTGTCAAAATTGTCAAAATTGTCAAAATTGTCAAAATTGTCAAAATTGTCAAAATTGTCAAAATTGTCAAAATTGTCAAAATTGTCAAAATTGTCAAAATTGTCAAAATTGTCAAAATTGTCAAAATTGTCAAAATTGTCAAAATTGTCAAAATTGTCAAAATTGTCAAAATTGTCAAAATTGTCAAAATTGTCAAAATTGTCAAAATTGTCAAAATTGTCAAAATTGTCTAGAATTAACAAGAATGCTTCTCGAAAAGCAAAACACAAAAATCAAGGCTAAGCTGCTACTGAAACTGTTACTGCTTTTTGTTTTTGTGATTTTTCCCGGAGGATGCAGCAAAACAAAAAATGCAACATGAACGTTAAAAAAATCCAAAACGAACTTGTCCGTGGAGTTTTGCTCGCCAGAGATTGAGGTCAACCGATAAATCATCGTGTTTTCGGGATGAAAACGGGTTCCTGGACTCAGCTGCTCCTGATCAAAAGCTTGTAGAGCGATTATTTTGAACTCGGTGTCTTGAGGAAAAATTCTGATAAAGAAAAACCAAAAATCGTATTCAAATATGTTCTGGAAATTTGAAAAAAAAAAACTTGAAAAACAATCTTTTTCCCAAATTGAGAATTAAGTTTAAACTTTGAATCAGAGAACTCTGAGAGAGTAAAATGTTTCTGATAACTGGTAAATCTTGCACATTTTAAGATATCCTCTTCCAAACTCAGACACCAAATAATCTCTCCAGGCTCTGGTGGAATAAGAATCAAACAGAAAAAAAATGCGCAAAAAGAGATCCTAAATGCAGATTGCTGACTCCAAAACCGGTAAGCCAACATAGCAGATCATAAATTTTAATGAGCAACGAGCTCGACGGCGTAGCGCAATTGTCGATGGCAATCATGATGGCGATACTGATGATCTTTGAGACGTAGAAGGGATTTTGAGGTCTTAAATCACGCACACACAAATACTCACTGGATTCATTCGGAGAGAGATGCAGGCAAGAGGGGGCTGAGCAAAAGGCGTATGTTCTGTTTATTCAACATTATTCGATACCAGACGGAGCGCCCACCAGACATTCATTCAAATTCAAAGAAAATCCTGGCCCAAGTTGGTGGGGAGCCAAAGGAGAGAAAAAAATCAGCACACACTTCCGTCGTTGTTGAGCGACTTGGCGAAAGAAAAGTTTTATCTAAGCAAAATTTAAATAAATACAAAATTTATTCAACAAAGTTGTATTTTATCCCTTCGCCATGTGCCAATATACCTTCTTTTAGAATTCTTTTTTTTTGTTAGCATCAGCAGCAGCTTCAAAGAAACAGACGTATCATTGGTCGTGGCTCCATTATCATATCTCTATTCGCGCACCAAAACGGGAAAGAAAAATACAGAAGGTGGAGTTCGAGGGGCAGGTCAGGTCAAATCTACTCTATCCGACTGACTATTCTCGACTAGCAACGTTCGACTTTGCGCTGCAGAAATCGTCGTTTTTAAACTTTTCAGTTCCACAAACCCGAGTAGCGAGCATAAAATCATAGCATTAGCATAAAAATATTTACTTTTCATGTTCTCCATATGCAGCACCCTATCATCCCCCCTTACCCCACAAACAATCCTCAATTCAAATGGTTCAACTTTTTTTCACCCATCGCCGTCGTGACGTTTTCCGGTAGCTCAAACAACAACGTGATACCCCCCACTAGGAAAAAAGGGCGAGGGGGTTGCCAATTGTGAGGAAACAGAAAACGAAAAAAAAAATCGAGGTGGAAAAACGCTTTCCTCCGACGATGATCGCCTTTCATCGACGACGACTACGACGACCCGGATTGAACAATTTCTCAGTCGTTCTGCTATTTTTTTTTTCGCCACCCAAACTCTTTCGTTCATTCATTTCAAACAGAAGCTTTCCTCAGAAATTGTGAAAAGTAGCAAAAGTAACAGCAGCAGCATATGCATATATGCGGAATCAACGGATTGTTAAACCAAGGAAATATATGGGAACTTCGACTTCCGACCGAGGGACGACCATGTGAATTCTCGTGAAAGGTCCTAGGGTTACCAGAGAAGGAGTTGAATATCCACCAGCTGAATCCATCTATTGGTCACATCAGATTTTTAAATTTGAAGAATTCATTTGATGTACCATAGGGTAGTGCTTTGGGTCCAAATATGTTTATTTAGTTTGTCAAACTCCAGCCGAGTTTTTGAAATTTTGGGGTAAAGAGAGACAAAACTTAAGTCTTTTCCAGGGAAATCATCCCCCCTTTCTTTAACAATTCAAAACTAGACAAAAAAAAAGTCCCCCATTCCCGGTTTGTTATTTCATTTCTCATTCCGCGTGCAGCCATCGTCCATTTTCATTATTATCTGATGCCGCACACAATCTGCCACTTTTTACTAGATCCAGCGGTGGTTTTCCTCAAGGTTGGGAAGCGGCGGGGAAAGTGAAATTTATATAGGGAAAAAAGCCCCTCAAAAATGAAACACACAATTGCAAAACGATGCAGCAAAGCGGACTTCTGTTTGTTTTTCCTACCTGCAGCAATCCGTTCCCTCTGCCCGAAAGCTTTCCAACTCCCAATTTCCTCAACTTTTAAGTACCCCCCCTCGGTCTACGCCATTAGTAGGTTTTGAGGGGGAAAACAACCGGCAGAAAACCCAATCCGCATAATGATTGTTTTTCATTCTCGCTTTTCTGACTGTTGTTTTGTTTACTTTGCCCAAGCCTCGGTACAAGAGCAACAACGAAAAAAAAACCGACACTTTTGCATATCTACCGACATTTTAATGCAATACAGTGGAAGAGGAAAAACAATCCCTTCCTACTATCAGCACCCTTATCTATTGGGTCTTTAATTCATTTAAAAGCGATAAATTTGCATGCAGTCCGATTTCAGCAACGTTTATTTTGAAATCTTAGTTTTTTTCATTGAAAATATTCGAAAGTTGATACCTTGGAATATGAATTAAAAATGGCTGAATTCTATTCCTTTAAATTGCGGCATGAATTTATCACCCAATAATTCACTACAAGTCCAAACATGCTTTTTTTTAACTATTTGAAAATCGTAAGGAAATTGAGAGTAAAACAGCCATAACTCCTGTTTCCAATGGGTGCGGTAGTTCAAATAGGCTTCGCTGTATTTCTTGGAAAAAAATCACATAAGATAGGTTTATTTTTGTTCAAAGTTTTGAGGTCTGAACTTAGTTTTCTGAAATATTTAAAAAATGTTGGGAAATTGAGGATAAAACAGCCATAAGTCCAGTTTCCATCCGTGCGGTGGCTCAAATAGGCTTCGTTGGATTCCTCAAAAAATGCAGATAAGCTTCATTTGGCTCAAAATTTTCAACACCGAAAATGCTTTTTTTCTGAAATAATTGAAAAATATAGGGGAATTGAGGATTAAAACAGTCATAACTCCATTTAACGAAGCTTGCGGTAACTCAAACAGCCTTCATTGGATTCCTCGAAAAAAACTTGGTTGAAAACTTGGAAGGCCAAACATGCTTTTTTCTTTCATAATTGAAAAGTATAGGGAAACTGAGGGTTAAAATAGCCATAACTCCTTTTCCCGAAGCGTGCGGTGACTCAAAAAGCCTCCATTCGAATTCTCAAAAAATTACACAAGATAGGTCTATTTTTGTTCAAAGTTTTGAAGTCTAAATAATTTTTTTTTCTAGATTGTTAACAAAATAAACGGGAATTAGGGGTTAAAGGGCACTATAACTCCGTTCGTAAGCTCGTGTGGCGTCTGAAACTATGTTCAATCACTTCTCTGAAAATTTTCACTAATGGAAAGTACATTTTCATGGATTTGTTTCGAGTAAGAGGGAAGATATTGAATTTCTTCGCGGTTTATACAATTTTTTTCCCATTGTGTTTACCAAAGCCAATACATTCTAAAAATCAAATTATTTTAAATAGGTTGTGGAAAGAGTGTTTTATATTTCAAACCATTTATCAACCATTTTTTTCGCATCATTTGAAGATCTTATTGCAGAATTTGGAAATCACGATCTCAATTTCGATTCATAATCTCAAAAGTCAATCGAAATATGGGCCACGAGTTTCATGAAAATGGTCGAAAAGACTTCCAAAAACTATTTTTTTACAAAAAATTCAATTCAAAGTCCTTTAATAAATTAATCGAAAAAAATGACCTTCTTTAAATAGTTTTCGGAAAAACAATGATTTTTGATAAGTCCAAATTTCTAATGCGTTAAAATTTTTTTTATTCATGTCTTCAGCAAATTTGTGTATCTTGATAAAACACATATTTTTGAACAAACAAAGTAATATGAACTTCATCTTTTGGTTCAAATATTCTAAAACGGCAAAGAAATTACCAAAAAGGATTTTGAGACCCCAGGTAAAGATTTTTCAATAAATTTATTCTACATTTTGAAAGTGGTTATCTTTTTCTACAAACTTTGCTCAGAAAGCTGTAGAAAAACACTGAAAAATTTACAATTTTTGAACGTTTTAGAAAATATTTTAATTTTAAAAACATCAGAAATTTTTTAATTTTAGATGAAGCGAAGAAGCAAAAAGCAACGTTTTGAAGAGATTGAATAAAATCCTATGAAAGGTTCATTTGTTTTCTCATCTACCTACTTCAAAACTTGCGATGAATGAGATTTTTTGCGATTTAAGTGTGATGTAACAAACTCTGATATTTTTCAACATTTAAACACAAGATTTTTTTTTCTTAAATACTTCACTCGAAACACGAATATGTATTGTGAGGGAGATACAATGCATTGTTGAAGAATTTTAACATTTTGAAGATTTAAACCAATCCACATAAATGCAACCCTCATTACAAAGCTCTTGTGTCTACAGTCAGGTTTCCAAATTGCCCGGTTTAATACGGATTTGCCCGGATATTCAATATAAAATTTGTGAAAAGTTGGTTGCCAGATTTCATTGGAAAAGACCAGATTTTATTCGGGATTATTCTCATTCTCAAATCAAATAAAAAAATTGTGTTGTAAGATTTTTTTTATGCGTCCAAAACGAAACTTTTCGAGCAAGTTTTATAAAAATAATTATGAAAGGATTTATGAAAGTCTAAAATACGATTTGAAAACCGCTGATAAATTTTAATGGAAACAATGTTTTTCTACTTTACTTGATGATTCTTTATAAGTAATTTTTGAATTTGACCAAATTTGCCCGGATATTACTTGGACTTTGACCGACAATTTAGAAATTTAATACTCGGATAGAGCCATGTTTTTAGATAAATTGCCCGGATACGTGCTGAACAAACTCTGGCAACCTTATCCTAAATTGTTGCTAATTTCGAGTAAATTTCCACTGGAAAATTTTCAAATTTTGTTTAAATTTTTGCCACGGATCAGATTAGATATTTGTTAGTTTATCCGTAGTTTTCTCAATTTTTGTAAATTTTCAAAGAAATCGTATCATACTCAAGCTTTGAAAATTATAATTTGGAATTTTGAGCAGAAATGAAGATAACTTTGAATTTAGAAAGCTCAGCTTAAAAAAACTAGTTCCAGACCCTCTGAAGAATCTTTTTCACAAACAGTTCGTTTGAGGACAGGAAGCTTCCTGTTTGTGGTTTTGAAGCTACAAAAAACACAGTGCCGTACGTAAAGATGATTTTCAGATATATTTTTAATTTTTACATTTCCAAGTTTGCATCGAAGAGTTCTGAATTCAAAATAAAACTTTAATTTACTGGTTTTCATATGATTGGTTGATTGATTTTTTAAATAATAGTCATGACATGCGGTACATGAACAAATTTTAAGTGCCTTTTTTTATTTCACTCACATTTTTAGAGACAGTTCTGAGCTCTTAGTTCTGGTAAAAGTTGTGAGTTTTTTTTTAATTGAGAGGAGATTGAAGAAACATTTGAGTTGTTTTGAAATTCAAAACATATGATTTTTTTTCAAAAAATGATTTTGATCTGTTGAACCCTGACTCGGAAACTTAAATCACAATTCCTAATTCCGAATTTTGGTTTGAGTCTCTGGTCTATGAATCAAATATTAATTTTGACTTCCTTGTGTATTTTCCTGGATTTGGATCTGGATTTCCTGTATTCCTGGTTTTCCTGATACGATTTTCAATTCACGGTTTTTTTTCCTGGTTTTTTCCGGGTTTTTTTCGGATATTCCTTATTCTTTGGCTTTCCTGTAGAAAGTAGGAAGGGAGGCTCCCAAACATTTTTTTTTTTGCATAACTGATAAACTGATCGAGTAAATGGAACCAAATTCACATGGAACGATATTTAAGTACGAGAAATTATTTTAGGATTTTTTTTAAATGAGAAGGGCGGAGGGGAGCTACCATACAAATTTTGTATTACTTGAAAACAAATCGAACGTATGAAAACTAATTTGCGGGGAGAGTATTGCATAACTCGAGAACAATTCGAGCAAATGGAGCCAAATTTGGCTTGGAGGGGTTTTTGAGTACGACAAAGGTTTCTTTTGATATTTGATACAACTCTCTCCTTCTTGTGGGGAAAAAGAAAAAGAGAGGAAGTTTCCTAATTTTTTTTACATCACTTGAGATCTTATTAGGCAGATGAAACCAATTTTCACATGGAAGAGTAAAGGTTGCCGATTTTTTTTTTGTGTTTTTGCGAAACAAATTCTGACATTCTGTGATTTTACCTAAAAATTCTTTGATAGTTTTCTATGATGGAAAAAGCTTAAATTTCTTTGAAAAGTCATGAAGAAACAAGTCTGTTATACATTTCACTTGCGAGAGGTCAATATACATCAGATACCAATCTGAGCAAGATTTTCCAAAACAAAGTAAGAAATCAAAAATTTACATTGACAAGAAATTTATTAGTTTAGAATTACGTACAACATTTAAAAAATCAGTTAAATTTGTGAATACTTCTTAAAATTCTGTGTTCTGTGGTGACACAAATTCAGTGAAATTATTTTGTTTTCTGAGGTTTAGGCAACCTTGGGAAGAGTTTGTGGCACGAAAATTTGAAAAAAAAGAAAATACAATTTATTATTCGCTGATAAATTTTTTAGAAAACATTTTTTTTCAGTTTTTTGTCTTGATTTTTGATGGGTTATTCCTGGTTTTTGATCAAATTTTCCAGATATTGTTTGGATTTTTGGTTGACAATTTCAAATCAATATAGCCAGGTTCAGAGATAAAATAGCCTGAATTTATCCTGCTCAGAATCGTGCTCAAAAAATTTTGACAGGAGCTCTTAGATAGAAGAGCTGCATTTGAAAGAAATTCTATTCCCCTTTTCTTCACATTTTGAGTTCAAAGCAAATTGGAAAACGCCTACAAAATTGAACATATAATCCCAAAAATTGATTTCAGAATTCTAATGAAAAATGACAGAATTTAAAAGCTTTTTTTGAGGAAAACTTTTTTTTTTTCAAGCTTGATATGGAATTTGTTTTCAACTTAATAGAAAAGATCCTTCACATTTGGGCTCTGACTTCGCATGATTTCAAAATATGGTAAATTATTACATTTAAAGCCTTTTGGGTGTGTTTCACAAATTTCATTGTTATGTTAGGCCGCAACAAACTTCAAATCCTTCTTTTGTCACTTGAAGTTGAAACATCACGAGTTTAGAATAGTAAAAAAAATATTCCAAAATCACAATTAGTTAGAACAAATTGTATAACAGCTTGCATGCAATAGCATGCAATCTACATTGCACAAATCCGAGAAAAATAGTTATGTGAGATCGAAAATTTTAAAAAACCTCGTATACAAAAATTTTTACAATCCCCATTCTCTTAAATTTTACATTCAATCTTTAAACTGTTTGAATTTTTGAAGAATTTATCAAATTTTCTATAAAATACTTTCAATTTTAAATATTCCCCGGAAAAATCTAAGGTGTGGGGAGAAAAGAAGAATTTGATATGTGCTCTGCTCTTACTTAAGTAAGACAATTTTTCGACAAATATTGAAAAAAATGTTCCAAGAAATATTTTGGACTGAAACAAATCATCGAAAAATTTTGTAAAAAAAGTTAATTTTTCTCAAACATCATTTGAAGAAAAAAATTCCCTCGCTGTGAATCAACCTAAATAAAAAAAAGGGTTAAAAAATCAAGATAACTCCACAGCTTTACTTCAGTAGCGCCGACAAATGAATAATTCATCAACAGCATGAGTAGATTATCATATCAAAAGAAACGAAACCAAAAATCGCCACATCTGTGCGGGAACTGAAGTTAACACTCTTTATGTCTGTTTGTTCGGCTATCTATCTGATTGTTTACTTACTCATTAATATCTACGCATTTGTGGGTGTTTTGTTGATTACGTACCTGTAAATAAGTATAGAGAAAATAAAAATTAGATTTGTTATCAAAGTTGTTCTATTTTAATCGATGTTAAGTTTTTAAGCTTGATTCTTGTGTGTTTCTTTAGTAAAAAAGTTTGGTGTTTTTCCAACAAAATTTAAACAGAGGTTCAGTTTTCTTTAATTTGAAAAAAAAAATTAGTTTCAGTTCGATCCTATCGGGAAAATTTATTCCTATTCCAAAGCCAAAGTTAAATCAATCAACCTTAAACCAACCCCTTTTTTGCCTTATATTTAGCGGCCACTGATAAGGCTTAATCCTTCGGTTTTGTTTTGTTTTGTTCTGTCATGCAGAGGGAATGCTCACAAGGCGATTCGTTCGTTATCTATCTCTTGATTTTGGCAACCACAGAGAGATGAAACCGTTCAGATCTGCAGCAGAGACAACAACAAAACCACCATCACATGTTAAGTCCTTTTTGAATGTGTGTTTTGTTGGTCGATTGTTTGTTGCCGAGTTTAAACAAAAAAAGAAAAAAAAAAACACCAACACTGAAGCAACAAAAGTCAAAATGTTGTCGGTATTGGTGTCTATGTGTGTCTGTGTGTGCGGGTAGAAAAACCCGAGGCCGCTATAATTTATGGCGAACGTTTTTCGAGTTTATCAGTGTTTGTATTTATGTATCAACAATGGATGAATGGGGTTTGAATTGTGAACGGGATAAAATGAGTGAGGGGGGATGGGATGGATTGCCCCAAGCAGCATCCCGAAAACGGCAAAAAGCACACCGGGTTGGTCCTACATATTTGTGCCAAAGTCATTGTGTGTAAGCTTGCCTCGGCTAGAAGGGGTTCGGGCAAGGGGATGAAGTTTCCACTTGACTACTAACCTTTTGCTGGTTGCGCCTGGAACCGAACTCATTCACTCGCTCTCTGGGAAAGGGGGGATGATTGCGTTCAAAGTTCAGAACTTTAGGAACCGGGTAGCCATCCTTCGAGCCTTCGAGGTGTGTCGAGAGAGAGATATGTTGTTGTGGGACTCGGAGAGCAGTCGGTGGCGGTCATGAAATTTATCACATACTATCATTCCCCCTTTCCTTGGCCATCTCCCCTTGCCTAAGGTGAAGGAAAAGCCGGCTGAGTTCACACAAAAGCTAAAGGTTGAAAAGTCGCAACTTCTCGTCTCCACCAACTCCAGCAACAACAGCAAAATCATCAACAGTCTGCGTGCGAGATGGCTGATGTGAGCTAGTTTCGTATGAATGGGTATTTGTGTTTGTGCCTCCAGAACTGGGAAGGAGGGAAGATAAATATATTGAACCCTCGGGAGTGCATTGGGAAAACAAACTCAAAAACCACCCCCGGTGTCGAACCGAAAAAGCTAGCAGAGCATCGTCGTTCACATGTGATCATTGGACTCATTTTCCCCAGTATAGCTTTAGTGGTAAGGGGGGATGATTTTCCACCCTCAACACACTCACGTCAGGTTTTAAAACAACCGCAATGCATGAAATTTCCAGGTGACTCCCGATTGCTTTTTGTATGAATGAATGAATGAAAAATCGAACAAACGGGCGAACGAATGTTTACACATTACCCAACTGCCCAAAAGGATTCGAATCAGGTCGGGGAGAAAAACGGGGTTTTAAATCCAGCCAGGCTTTCAGTCTCCGCTGCTTGTTTTGGCGGCCGGAAAAATGAGCGGGCGCAATTAATAAAACTGTTTTAATGCGTTTGTTATCACATTAGCCCATATTGAGTTATAAATTATGTTATTAAAATATTTTACGGTCTGCACCAGGTGAGATTTTCGCAGCAGCAGGGGTGGCAGTTTGTGCAATTTTTTCCTCTCCGGTTTTCGGTTTGTGGGAATTGAAAAACACAAACAAGAAATGATTTGTTGAGAGTGGATTGCGCCACGGTAAATCACTGCCTTTCCAATCGACACTAATGATAAATAATCAGTTTATGCACTGGTCGGACTTGAAGCGATTATTTGCTTGATTAACGAAACAACAGAAACGAATTCAAAAACTGTGAATGGCGTACTTAACTGAAAAGTTTAACGACGTTTAATCAAAGTATGTTAGAAAAAATCAAATTTATAAAAATCTCCCTGAGGACATAAAAAAATTACTTAAAATCCATACATAAAAAAAAAAATATTTCAAACAAGAATGATTCCTGAGTTGAATTTTAATTTTTACTGCAAACGAAACACATTCAGTTTTTGTTTTATTTGAAAATTCAGCAAATTTCCAAAAAAAAACTTGATTTTGGAGTCACATTTCAATTGAGATTCAGAATTCAGATTCAGAATTCAGATTCAGAATTCAGATTCAGAATTCAGATTCAGAATTCAGATTCAGAATTCAGATTCAGAATTCAGATTCAGAATTCAGATTCAGAATTCAGATTCAGAATTCAGATTCAGAATTCAGATTCAGAATTCAGATTCAGAATTCAGATTCAGAATTCATATTCAGAATTCAGATTCTCTTTTTGGGGCGACTGTTTAGTTTACTTTTAATGGGTTGATTCTCGGCTTTCAGTCTCAAGTTTTTTAGTAAAAACGACTTTATTTTTACATATCCAACGTTTCGATCCTTATAGGATCTTCATCAGGGACTAAAATTTATTACAAAATTAAGTTTACGTCTACAGAATCTAAGTGATTCTTACCGAAAAAGTTGTCGTTTTTTTGTCCGGTTTGATACGACGTATCGTTTACTGCTGTCTGTTTCTGTTTCAAACTATTGTAAAATATGTTGGATTTTTTGTGTATGTTATAATTTTATGTGTGACTTACGGTTAAAAATTCTTTTCCAGGGCTATTGCTGATTTTTTGTAGGTTTTTGTAGCACTTTTTATGAACAAAATACTTGCACTGTGTGTTTTATTCTATGTTGTTTTTTAATTTATGATGGCGGTGTACTTGAAGTGTCTGGTTGTTGGTTTGTGTATTTTTGTTTTGGTTTCTTATTTCGTATTTTTTCGAGACACTGAAATATGTTGTTGTATGAAATGTGTATGATGTCTGTGTCTTTTTTAATATTGATGGAAGAACTACAAATTCTTCCATCAATATTAAAAAAGACACAGACATCATACACATTTCATACAACAACATATTTCAGTGTCTCGAAAAAATACGAAATAAGAAACCAAAACAAAAAAACACAAACCAACAACCAGACACTTCAAGTACACCGCCATCATAAATTAAAAAACAACATAGAATAAAACACACAGTGCAAGTATTTTGTTCATAAAAAGTGCTACAAAAACCTACAAAAAATCAGCAATAGCCCTGGAAAAGAATTTTTAACCGTAAGTCACACATAAAATTATAACATACACAAAAAATCCAACATATTTTACAATAGTTTGAAACAGAAACAGACAGCAGTAAACGATACGCCGTATCAAACCGGACAAAAAAACGACAACTTTTTCGGTAAGAATCACTTAGATTCTGTAGACGTAAACTTAATTTTGTAATAAATTTTAGTCCCTGATGAAGATTCTATAAGGATCGAAACGTTGGATATGTAAAAATAAAGTCGTTTTTACTAAAAAACTTGAGACTGAAAGCCGAGAATCAACCCATTAAAAGTAAACTAAACAGTCGCCCCAAAAAGAGAATTCAGATTCAGAATTCAGATTCAGAATTCAGATTCAGAATTCAGATTCAGAATTCAGATTCAGAATTCAGATTCAGAATTCAGATTCAGAATTCAGATTCAGAATTCAGATTCCGAATTCAGATTCAGATTTCATATTCAGAATTCAGATTCAGAATTCAGATTCAAAATTCAGATTCAGAATTCAGATTCAGAATTCAGATTCAGAATTCAGATTCAGAATTTAGATTCAGAATTCAGATTCAGAATTCAGATTCGGAATTCCGAAGCAAAATTAGGAGTTCAGAATTCAGATTCAGAACTCCGAATAAAGCTTAGTTCTTTTAGAAATGGGACACTTTCTTTTGCTAATAGCTCGTTAACTAGTAATCGGACATTCAAAATTTTGACAGCATTTTGTTGCCTGTAAAAAGTACTATCCGACCTATTTTTTTCAAAATTTAAAATTCACGCGTTTTTGAAATATTTACGATGCAAGAGAAAAAGGAAAAAATAATTTTGCACAGTTTCATTCAAAATCCATCATTATCAAATGGATAGCCGACAAAATCGTTGATTATTCAAAGAACTACTGTGTGTGAGTGGTGGAAAAGTATGGAAATACTGTGAAAAATGTCCACAAAGTTCAAATCAACCATTGGAGTGAAGCATATGATCGGCAACTTCGGCTAAGGGTCATCAGGGAAGTCAAGTCTCATACCAGCATTTTTAATTTTCAATAAGCGAAAAACTAAGGGTAGATCGCTGAAATTTCCTAAAAAAATTTCTCCGATAAGCTGAAAGTGTTGCCTCTTAATGAGTCATTCAAACCTAACCTCAAACAAAAATTTTTTGCTAGTTCCACAGCTCGTAAGCTGTATATCTGGTCTCGAGGCTATGGGACAGATGATTTATGATGAACGACAAAACTTATGTAAATAATACCCTATTTTAAACAAATTTCAGCGTTTGAATCCTATTCCACGTCTGCTCGTGGCAAGGTCCCGAGTATATTAAAGTATGTATTTGCTGGTTATTTTGTATAAAATATAATGATTTGCCAATATTTTGCTCATGTTGGAAAAAAACAACAATTTTCAAATCGAAAACTATGATTTTCACTCTTTTCAAAAGCATAAAAAGAGTAATATCTTATGTACCCTTCGCAACCAACGATCTATACTAACCGATTATACTATATCTTCAATCTCCTCATGGTTTTACTTCGTTATTACCAGATTTTGCCAGCAGAAATTCCATTAAAAACGCTCAAAAAGTGGCTCAATAATTATCAAATTTGTTAATTTTGAAAATTCTGTATCCACTAAAGTGGCCTCAGTTTCTTTTAAAAGAGAAGTATTGGTCCGAAAAATATCAGAAATTGAAGGAGGAGAATGTAGCCACCTAAAATACAGATTAGACGAAGTATTAGTTTGAAAAACTGATCATTATCATGACTGAGAAAAGTGTGCGCTGGCCGAAGGGAGGTACCAAGAATAAAGTAGAGTTTATTCTTACACAAAACGATAAATAATTTTTTTTAAATTTTTTCATGAATTATCATAAGATTACCTTCATTTCCTTCATAGAAAATATTTAGATCAAACGAAAGGTTTTTGAGATACACGCATTCGTAACTGTCCCATTTCTAAAAGAACTAAGCTTTAGTAATTCAGAATTTAGATTTAGTTTAAATATTTAAAAAATCTGATTTGGACTTATGTCAATATTTCAAGGATTTTCCTCAGTTGGCAACATTACAAAATCCTCCATCTTAAACTCACTTTTAATACATTGTGTAACCACTTTTCACATTTTGCTCTTTCTAGAAATCTAAACAAATCACACCAAAATTTTCCACTTGACTGAAACTTCCCTTTCACATGCACTTTTGACTGAACCTTCTGAATTTAAAAAATTTAACCGAATGAAATCACACCTTAAGCGAAAGTCACCAAACACTCGAAGAAAATGGGCTTTAAAAATTTCAGCAAACACATAACACATCAAGCAAAGAGAAAGTTGCTTTCTCTTGGCACAAAACAAACCTCAGCCGAAAAATATGATTTATGATCGAAATTAGAAAGTTTTTTGGGCTTTCTTGCTCGTTACGTAAGACGCACTCGCAAACGACGACGATGCAATAAAAGGGAATCTTTTTCCTGTTTTTAAAGCCCCTAGATGCATGCACCTTTTCATGATCCTGGCTTAGAACGAAAAAAAATTACACCCTAACGAAATCAACCCCCTACCTGGATAAGGTAGGGGACGCAAACGAAATTTGCAAAAATCCATGCTAAAGAACAGGCAGCGGTTGTTTAGCAAATTTTTTTTTGCAGTGTGTAGTAGAAAACGGAAGGAGAAAATAAGCTTAGCACAAATAAACATACGCGATGACATCGGACGACGGCATTTTTTTAACCCCGATTCTAGCCGCGGCGCTTAGCCTACAGAGACTTTAAATTACGGGCCAGCCGGTTTTGATAGGCCTGGTACTTTTTTTTAACGAATAAGTATCCCTAGAGCTCCCAGAAGTCTAGACCGAGATGGGTTTCAAAAAACTGCAATTGGATTTTTTTGGATTTCTTTTCTTCAGCTACTCTTCTTTATTATTGTTCGTTTAGAGCTCTCAAAAAAAAATTGCCAAAGAACTTCGCTGCCAAATCCTTGCGGCATCCAAGGACACGTTATGGGTTTTCTGGGATGTTTTTTATGCCTGTTAGGTTCCTTCGAAATAAAAAAAGACATCAAAGTCTTACGTTGTTTGTAAAAAATGCAACCCAATACGGATGGACAATCTTTTTTTTTCGGAAATTATGCAAAACAGCTGGAAATCTTTAAGGGTTTTTTATCCGACAGAAAAATGTGGAATTATGAATTTCAAGGATATCGTCTGACATAACTCATATTTTCCAAGGACATTAGCTATAGAAAATTGAGACTCCTAGCTAGTGTAAGCAGCTGAAAGCAATTATCAATAATGATCCTTCATGTTTTTTTTTATCTTTGACACCCAAAGAGTCAAATGACAAAAACGGCATTGGAGACCTTCAAAGTAACGAGCTCTTGACTTTTTGATTTGCGTTTGAAACCTTCTCCAAAAAATTAAAATTGAATCTTCGAAAAATTTTAAGCGTATTAACCTCGAGTTGCTTGTTTTTCTCTTTCAAACTCTCCAACCGTTCATGTTCTGTATCGAATGAGCTGAAACAACAACGCTCGACAAAATCGCAGGATAGGAACCTTGCACGCGATTCCGGCAAATTTATCGTCTTTCGTTGACAAACAATTGTTTGTCTGATTTCCTCGTTCGACTAAGTTTCCCCACACTTCCAGAACTTATTCATGCGAAAGATTGGAACTTAGTACATCGCATTTATGTGTTGTTGTCTCACACATATGTCACTGAACTTGGCAAGGGAAGCTTGCCAAAGGCCGGGGGGTTGTTACATACGTTCCTTGTTTTTCGAGAAAGCGAAAACGACTTCAATGCTTCGACTAGTTGAGACACAAGAATGCGAAAAAAACACAAGAAATGAAACACGCGGATTTTCAGCTGAGAAAAGCTGCCGCACGCAAACATTCATTGAAATGCGGCTGGAACATCCATAGGGTGGTACGAAAAATCTTACTTATTATGCATGGGAATTTGTCGATTGGGATGGCACCCTGGAAGTATTTTCAATCATTTGTTCAACTCTTAGGAGTCATTAATCGATGCTAAAATTTGAATAGGATTGTTTTTTCTACTTTAACTTAAGTTTACTCATAATCATGCTTTAAAATTTAGAATTCCTTAAATAAGTCGTGATAACAAACAACAAGATTTTAAGGTAATATGAGATGAGACACAAAAGTAGTTAAGGGTGGAAGAAAAATATTTTCAGTTGAAAGGAAGGAATTGCCAAATATTTTTATTCAGAAGCAAGTATGCTCATAACAGCTAAAAACGAATCAATTGAATAGTAAATGTTTAGTTGTTGTTCTAAATGTGATCAAAAATTCTTGAATCATTTTAAATTAATTGACTTATATTCAATTAATCAAGTGCTTCATTAGATATATTTTCAATTTCTACAGCAAACGAGCTCATATACACTGCCAGCTAAAAGTTTGGGATCACCCGTTAAAAAACATGCAAAATTTGATCGTTCATATCTCAGCCATATTAGGACTATTGCAAATCTTCTGATGTCATTTGAAAGCTAATGAAAAATAGTTATTTCGGAGGTTTTTTTTGCCCAGAAATAATGTTTTAGTTTGGTACCTTAAACTTAACCTAAAGAAAGAACATTTTCAAAAAATCGCACTAAATATACAAAGCCGATCATCTCGGGATAGGGTCGATCAAATTTCAAAATTTGAGTTACATTAGAATCCTTATTCTTTACTGCTCAAAACGCAATAATAAAATATGTGTATAGATTTAAGAATGTACTTTTAATTTATAAATCAGACACTTAAGTTATCGTCCAAAGTTTGGGATCACCCCTTTGTATGGTGTATCGGCCAAGTTTGGGATCATTCTTTAAAAAACATGCAAATGTATCTCATTCATATCTTTCTCATCTAACATCGTTTTACAGATCTGAAGGGTTCATTTGGAAGCTTAGGAACTGTTGTTTTTTTTTCATAAATTAATCATAATCATAAAAAATTTACCTGAAATTGTTTTATGAAAGTTCTCACTTATGAATCTGATTTGTTTATGACTATCACTTTAAAATATAATTTTTTAATGAATTTATGAAAAAACAACAATTTCATAGCTTTCAAATGAACCCTTCAGATCTGCAATACGATGTTAGATGAGAAAGATATGAATGAAATAAATTTGCATGTTTTCAAAAGAATGACCCCAAACTTTTGGCCGATACACCATACTAAGGGGTGATCCCAAACTTTTGGCCGATAACTTAAGTGTCTATTTTACTTATTAAAAACACATTCTTAAATTTTTGCCCAAATTTTTTTTATCGTGTGTTGAGCAGTAAAGAATAAGGATTCTAATACAACTCAAATTTTGAAATTTGGTCCACCCTTCCCGAGATGATCGGCTTTGAATATTGAGTGCGATTTTTTGAAAATGTTCTTACTTTAGGTTAAGCTTAGGGTACGAAACTAAACCATTACTTCTGGAAAAAATACCTCAGACATAGCTTTTGCTCATTATCTTTCAAATGAGATCAGAAGATTTGCTATATGTTCTAAGACGGCTTAGATATGAACGATCGAAATTTGCATGATTTTAAACGCGTGATCCCAAACTTTTGGCCGGCAGTGTATTCCTCGATATTTTTTAAATAAAAAAAAATCAGTACAGGGCCGTAGGAAAAACCCTTTTTTTACTCAAACAAATCATGAATCGAAAATAACTTAAAAAGAAAATTTTGTACTATTTGGTTACTCATTTTAAAATATTTTATACTCTGAAGATTTTCGTATTTATTCGTAACTTTTCAAATATTAAATCTTTAAAAAGGTAAGCTAAATTTTCAATGAACCCTAAAGTTAAAAAGTAAGAGTCTAGTAGATTAAACTAAAACTAGATTGCAAAAGCCTTCAATAAAAAATAATTCTTTGCTCAAATCAAATCTACCGAACTCTTGACCAAATTTAAAGATATCAACCTTCGAAGAAAATAAATTAAATTTCCAAAAGTTGAGGTAGGTAAAAGATAACAATTTTACGGTTCAAATCTCATGCTTATAGATTCGATCCAAATTTCAGATGAGAATTTGAAATTTGACTGCAACATTTACTATATTAAACAATACATAAAGATAATATGGAATTCCCTGCAGTTTTGGGAAGGTTACATTTTTATTTATCAGCAAATATATTTCATAAGCAATCACTTTCCTTAGTGAATTCAGTGGATTATTTTATTTTATAATACAAACCAGGCTTTTAATAAATCAAAACTTGCAAAATGATCTCCAATTCTTATTTATATTTCAGATTATTAGCTGAAACTTTAAATATTAAGTAACACTCAAAATTTTAAATCTGCGATCTTTTGCGATTTTAATTCCTCAACGTGATAGACATCAATTTATTGTACTTGATTTTAAAACTCATTAACGAGCTGAATCTGAACCTAGATTTTGAATATTAATTCTAAATTTGAATTTCAAACCTGCAATCAAATTTACGAATATCAATACGGTTTCTTAATCTAAATTCCAGATCAGAAATAAAAATACAGACCCTGTTCGTTTTTGGCAAAGTTGGATTTTGAACCAATCAAGTTTTGACACATCTGACAACATCGATTTTTTTTTATTGGAACAACGTAAGCTTATCGTTTCGCTATAACGAACTAATTTGATTTAGACAACCACCATAAAAACGTTTCATAGTTCTCGAATTTGTTTTTTTTTGATTTTGTAATCTTTCGGATATTTGATTTTTTTTCTGAAATATACATAAAATATTTCAAACTTTATTCATTTCCCTCTTTCTGTTTTTTTTTTTTGAAAATTTTGAAGGGGAGGGGAGGAACAAAAGAAGGGATTGATATTTGTTCCAGCCTTTAAAAAAAAAACAAAATCATACAAATGACTAAACATGACACAAAATAACTAAAAAAATATGGAGAATGACATAAATAGCAAGTATGCAGAATGTAACCAAAACATGTTAAGAAATATTAAAAGAATACTGAAAATGGTCAAAAATTCAATAAAAATTTTAAAAATAAAATAATAAAAATAATAGCAATAGTTTTTTTTGAATACATAAGTAAAACAAAATTGATCAAAAACCGTTCAATTTTGTCACCATTCGATTTTGGCAACACCAATTGTTTGGGGTCTGTATGACCCAAGATGTGAAAATTGTTTTATAAGTCTCAATAATGAATCTTTTAAATTAATTTTGGATTTTTAGGTTTCAATTTGTATTAAATTCAAACTTAGATTTTGAATGATAATCTGACTTTTCTGAGATCTTAATTTTGAATTATGGATCGCCATTTCGAAGATTTACTATGTTGGAATTCCGCATAAGAACTAAGTTCAATATCAACGAATTGGGTCATGAAACAATAACTCGGCATGGTTTCTACGTTTCGGAAATCGAGAATAAAAATTTGTAAGAAATGCGAAATCTTATTTGCAGTAGGATTTTGAAAAAGCTTTTCATTTCTTATTTATAATGATGATTCGATTTGAAAATCAAGAATACTAAACAGGATAAAGAATCCGAAATATGTAAAAAGATATACGATAATTCAAAATTCAACTGAATTTCGATCAACATGTTAGAAAATGTTGAAAAAGTGTAGCCGAATTCTGAACCTGGGAAAAGTTTTTGAGGATTTGGCATCAGCTCTGAGTAGAGGTTGTTCCTCTTGATTTTTTTTTTTCATATTAATTCATCCACAAAGTTGACATAAGCTGGTTGCTAACTAAATTGATTTTAGGGATTTCAGTGAAAAAAAAAATCTTAAAACGATTTTGATTTCTGCATGCGACGTTTAACCCTCATCTGTCCCAGAAATTTGAACCCGTTACAGTCCCTGGAGTTTTGATTTGACACTCCTGACTAAAACCAATCGAACTCTCTTGATTCCCAACTGATTTTCGCAAAATTCATATAAATAGAAACCTCGTGATGTGACTCAAATATTTCTCTTAGACAATATTCAGCAACAGCACCTCAGTTCTCCTTTATCCAAAATCCAAGAAAAAACAAAACCAATAAATATGCTTTGGAAAAAAGACTCCTAGCTACGAGATGCCCAAAAACAATTTCACTTAGTGTTCAAGAAATCTGAGGTCAGAACATATACGTTGCACATAAGGATATATTTTTTGTAATTTTTTCAAGATCATGATCACAAAAAATGTTTAAAAAAAGATGTGCAAAAATCGTACTTTTCAATAAATGAACCATCAAAATTGTTTAAGTCAAAGTTTGACTTAAACAATTTGGACGGATCATTGATTGAAAAGTACGGTTTTCACACCGCTCATGATCTTTAAAAAATTACAGAAAAATATAAGGACTCCTAAGGATTGTCAAACCAAATAAATTTTGAAAATAGGATTGAAAAGTTAATGGTATTTACCACATTTTCATACTTTAAGATTTTCCAAATACAAAACAAACAATTTTTAAGGAATTTTCAAAGGTTGCTGTTTTTTGACAAATTTTCAATTTGCAATTGCTCAGATTTTCTTAGACTTGAATTCAACTCTGCACTGGATTTTTAGTTTAATAGCTCAAGATTTCCGCAATAAACTTCTTTTTACCAGAGTGCCAATTTTCTAAAAATTCTAGTGGTGTAAATAAACACTGCAATACTTTACAAAAATATCGATTACGAGGTTTCCAAAACTATAAATTGTGTGTCGAGGAGTGTCAAATAGATACTCAAGGTCTGATTAGGGAGTTTTTTTTTACTGGGCTTTCAGAGTGCGTCCATAAAATAGTAATGATGTAAAATTATAGATTCCTAATATTCATTCAAAGAGTTGATTAGGCTTATATTAAAAGTTTCAATTATAAAAAAAAAATGTTTTTCTCTTTTACCCGTAAGAGAGAAGCAATTTTTGAACATGATGGGAGCTTTTAAAAGCACTCTCTTATTTTTAACCTCTTAAAAGCTTCAATTTACTGAATTTTTCATGTTCATCAAGATAAGAAACAAAAACAACCCAAGTTTTTATTGTAGGCTTCTTGACGTATAATTTTTAAAACCCAAAATATTACAGCAAAAAGTATCAAAACCTTGTAAGAATATGGACTGGCCTCGTTCCAGGTTTAGCGGAAGACATTTCTGCCACACAAGATTCTTTTTTATTCTACGGTAACTTCAAGACATACAGTAAAACCGTAAAACCCTCACCGATTGTGACCAACCTGTGCCATTTGTCGCGTAAAACTTTAATTTCACGGAAAAATTGAAATGTTAAAATACAGTGATGAACATTGTTTTGACAACTAACAAAACATTTCAAAACCAAAAGTTTCAGCTACAATTTTCATCAACAGAAAAGCAAAAAATGCATTTTATATTACAAAATAAAAATTACAACTTCTTCCTGTATTGAATATGGTTGAAAAATAGCCATGTTTCAACTTCTCCCCGAAAAGTCATTTTATGGGTTCTAGCGAAAAAGTTACAAAAAATATAACACGGGAAAAGGTAGAAAATGGTTACTTTCGAACCAAAATTGGTTAAACAAAAACGAGCGTGTACAACAACTCCTCCGGGTTTTGAATTTTGATGAACTTTATTCGGCAACTTTCTTGTAGGGGAAAAGTTCATATAACGCCCCATGTGGCTAATACGCGCCACTCTTGTTTTGAAGAATCTGAAACATTTTAAGCCTGCAAAATATTACCAATTTGTTTTAAATGCTGTGATTGGTCATGGCAAGTATGAATTTTTCCTTAAAATGCCCCTGTGTCGTGATAATTTCACAATTTAGGTTTTTCTTCATTTCGATCTAAATTTTAAAACACTTTCAATAAGGTGTCATCAAGTAGAGAAAAACAAATAAGACAATATTATCTGACAGATCGATAGAGGAGAATCTTAACTATGATTTTATGCTAAAACATCATACTGAACTCGCTAAGGTATGCTTTTTATGAGTATTTTCTATTACGGCCCATGCGCTCTTTATAACGCGCCAATCGTAGTAGGCTGAAAATAGCATTAATTTTTCAAAAAGGCCAATTTTCATTGAAAATTAACAAAAAGTCTAAAACCATATTTTGAGCGTAAATTCAGCCCAAAAAATCTATTTTTCATTTTTTGTTAAATTTCTATTAGTCCATTTTGATTTTCTTTTCAGTCAAAGTGTCTGTAAGTATTGGTGTGTTTTCGGTCTTCGGCTGCTCTCGGGTGTGTTCGGCTGCTAGGCGCGTATTGAATACACAGCGGCGCGTATTCGCAACACAGTTTTGTTCTGTGGCTTTGAATATGGTTTTTAAAAATCATGTTTTTGAAGAAATTATTGCAATTTGAGTAATGAAAAATCATAGGAATCTGTAGAAAACACTTTTCTTCAACGATTACACCCATTTTTAACACAATTTGTACGTGGAATACTTAGAAAATCAGCGATTCGCTTAGGTGGCGCATAATAGGGCATGTTCCCCTACGTGCAGTAAACTGTATCCGAATGTAATTCAAAATTCAAAATAAGAGTGTCAGTGCTTCTTCTTCTTTCTTTCTTGGAGCTTCTGCTTCAGGTAAATGGGCCAGTGACAACGACTATATGCCCACCGGAGTGTCAGTTATATTTCTTTTAATTTCCCAAAATAAGTTTCATGATGAAAAATGTTTGCGTTTTAGCATAGAGTTTGTTAAAACGCAGACATTGCCCATCACAACACAAATCCTTCAGTTGGAAAACTGAAGTCCAGTCCAAAAGGAGCTGTATTTCTTCAATCGTTAAACCCAGAAGCCAAATCGTGGTCTAATTTATATGCGAAAATTCTGCCGGAATGACCTCTAAATTTTGGTCCACGAACAGGATAAAAAAATGCTCAAAAAGCACACACATAAGACCGACACTCTTCGAAGACTACTATCGGCAACAGCATCACCACCACCAGGAATGAAGAAGGGAAGGGGGTTTCCGAAAATCAATAAAATTACTCTTTCGGTAATTTAAATTGTGTGTTCGAACGAAATGGAACGGAACCGGTCACAATTCTTGTCCGAGGATTGTGGTGCGCCTTTTTTTGTGTGTTTTTTTTGTTGTTGTCGATCGAAATGCATTCGTTGTTTTGATGCCATGCTCTCCCATATCAGTGGGATTTTTTTTTGACTTTCAACTCACTCGCTCCGAGGAAAATCGGAGCACGAAAGAGTAGGCGACGAAAATCCAACAACCATGTTTTTTTTTGCTGTTGCATCCTCTCCTTTTATCTGTGCTGCTTCTTTTCGGGTTTGCCCCAACCATCCATACGCCGATCTTCGTTAGTTTGGTTTAAAGGTTTCATTCCACTGTTGTTTTTTTTTTCGACCAGCCACGATCGACTGCATGGTGCATGTTGTTTTTCTTACTTCAGTCGTGGACTCCGTTTTCTTGGTGGATTTTCTGGGGAACTTGTTTCCCAATCGAATCCGCGCGAGCGAGGATCGCGACGAAGACGTGCGCGCGGAAAAAGTTGTCGCTGCTTGTGGTGTTCGTTGGCTTCTTCGATTCTCCGTTCGTGTTCTTCGTTAAGGGAATCCAAGTTTGACCTCGCTCTCAGCAAGCCATGCTGGCCCGGCCTTTTTCGTCGTCGTTGTCGTCGTCATCTTCTTCTTCGTCGTTGTCTTCGTTAAAGACCCGACCATGCATGTGAGATTCCATTTCGTGTCGTTCTGTTTTTGTTCGTTTTCCTCCATCGATTCGCCGCATGCTTCGTTTGCCGTTTTTTGATTTAAAAGTTTATAATAAAAATGGATCTCGGCACATCATTAAGAAATACGATTCGCTAAATTTATGCCTTTCTGCTTCTTCCCTTTCGGGAAACGGTGGGGGGACTTGGCGATGTTTCTGTTGTTGTTGTTGTTGTTGTTGGTTTATTGAACCTACTTGTTTTGCTTCGTCTCCCCCGCTTTCCCCCATTCGAACTTCTTCCGGACTCCCAAGGGAGCTGCCGTCCACCGCAGCCAACTTGGATGGAATTGCATCGCATGTCGTGGATCTGTGCGGCTGCATGTTTTTGTCTTTCTCAACTCGCCGAAGTCTTCGTATTAGGGTTTCGAGAAGGGGACAAGCGCATGGTGGAGACAATCGACACAATCCGATCGGGAAATACTTGGGCTTGTTCGGCGTTTTTTATGCTCCGCGGAGATGAATTTCCAAGCCAAGCAGCATAAATCTAGGGTGGTTCCCGATGCAGGCGACATTTTCCGATTTCGAAAACATTCTTCAAATATTCTTTTAAATTTTGGGGACCGAATCCATTAGTGTCCCCTAAACAGTTTCTTAATTGCCTCGGAGTCAACTTTTCGGCTCAAGCACCAAGATCAAAGAAGAAAATTCCCAATCAAAAGCCTTCCTGGTCTCTAACCTAAACAACAACCACAAAAAAAACGTCCGCCATTCCCCGGGTAGAGAAATTCGCGAAAAAATATGTAGCGATTTTATAAATTATGGAGTAAAACGTGACAAGAGCGCACCGATAAAGAGCAAGTCTTGTGTAAAAGCCCCTCGTTCGCGTCCACCACTCACTCACTCGCCGAGGGACCCCTCGGACGCGGCTCGGTTCGGCAGGTCTCTTCGTTAAGGCTGATTGGTATTGTAAAATATTTCAACATGTTTCGCAAAAATGAGATACATGCTCGGCTTTTGCGATTTCCCTCGGTTTTCCCGCCTTGGTGTTTCTTCCACTTGCAGCCCCCGCGTTTCGTTCCCTTTCGTCGGCAGCGCATTTTGCAGCACATCCTGTGCCTTGCTTCGGGATAGTTTATGCTGAGGTTGAGGCGCAAAAAACTACCGCCTCAAAGTGCATTCGTTTGTTGAATACTGCTTGGCGAAATGATGTTATTGGATTTTTAAAGGAAATCAATTGAAGTCAATTGAAAGTACAGAAGTCAGTTAACAAATGAATTTTTATTAAACTCTTGCTAAGGTTTAATGAATTTAGAACGAGGATGTGTTAGTGAATTTAAATAGGGCCAGGTGGCTTAACTCAATTCAGGATTTAATTGTGAGAAAATTTGCCTCGTAAATACCCTGAAGGTTATTTTCACTTTTTTTTAAATTGAAGAAATGTCTTAAGGAATAACTAGGTTAATGAATTGAGAAAGAGTGGGACGAGACTGTAATAAATCTGAAAGACTTAGTACAGGAACTCAATTAAACATTGTTTGCTTCCTGATAAGTTTGAATTAACTTTCAAGATGGCCGGGTTTATTCCAGACTTGCCCGGGTTTTTTTTAAATGAGAAAAGTTCATTAGCTTAGATATGGAGGAAAAACAACCAATTTTTAAAAGGATATATCCACAATCTTAGCAAAATTCGTACTAAATACTCCAATTTTGTCAACAAAATTTATGATTTTTTTAACTTTTTCATCGCCAGCATTCTTTGGAAACATTAAATTTGAATTGATGTAGCACAATAAATTAAAAATTGTCATGGGTTTATTTTCCAATTTTTCGCATAAGTTTTTATGAGAAAGCCCTGCATTTTTGTCGGATTTACCCGGGTATTGCCCGTTTTTATGTGTTTATTTTAAATTTTAAAAACAGTGCTCGGATGTTGCCAGATTTTTGGGTAAAATGCTCGGATTTGCCAAGCCCGGATACGCTCAGAGAATTTTCTGGAAAGCTTAAATTAGACAGTCCGAAAGCCGTACAACGAGTAAGGATTTTTCCCCTCAGACTTTATGGGGCTGATCTTCGATGTTACGATAGGTTATGCAGGGTGGCCACAAACTTTTTATTTTTATTAATTCCTGGTTTTTTTCGATTTTTCCGGTCAAAAATTCGTGGTTTTCAGACTTAAATTGTCCATTTTCGTCGGAAAAGAGTAAAATTTTCAACTTATTTCATTGAATTGGTTGTTTCATAACACTAAAATCATTGAACACTTATACGAACTCATTTCTGTTAAAGGTTTTCTAAAATGTTGTAAGGTTCACAAAAATGGTAAAATGAAACATTCTACGCAAAATCTTTATGGGTTTTTTAATCTTGTTTCCAAAAAATATGGTGTGTTAACAGGACTTTTCAATCAATCATTCGTCATGTGAGATTCTAGCAGTTTTTGATAAGTCAAAGATGTGTGACTCCAGCTCACAAAATTCACGTCTCGGAGCATTAAAAAATGTTCTGAGAGCGTTCAATCATGTAACTCCTTCGTCATAGTAAATTAAATAAACTTGTTGATTTCAGACGATTTACATTTAGTAATTGATGCATTTTTGAGTGTTATACAAATTTTACTAAAAATTCATCCCACTTATTCACAGAGGATTGGATGAAAACATGGGATAACTATAAACGCTTGTTTCGAAGCATCATTGTTTGGTTATCTGAACTTATACTTAATGTTTAAAATATCAATAATAATCATCAAGATCTTGTAAATTAATCGTTATACATAACTTTATCAGTTTCTCAAATCTGTGAATATGACATTGTGGGACAAGATTCCCTGTTTATTTGCGGATACAAAAAATTCCCATGATTGATTAAATTTTGAAGAACCACATATCGTATCGTTGACAAAAAATCCGGGCAATATACTAGCAAATTTGGTCAAAACCCAGGAATTACTAAACAAAAATCAAGAAAAAAAAACTTTGAAATTTTTTTGTTTTTTAAACTTCATAAACAGATTTTAAATTGTATTTTAGGTTTCCAAAAATCCATTCCTGATTATTATTTTAAACTTTCTGAAAAAAATTCGTTTTGGACACACAAAAAAAATAGTTAAACAACACCATTGTTTTTTTAGTTTGATATGAGAATGAGAATAAACCCGAGAAAAATCCGGGCTTTTACAATAAAATTCAGGCAACTTTTTTTGTTTCGATTATTGTCGCTTTAACATCTTTATGTCATTCGCGACTTATATCAACGATGCCATTGGCGGATAGTCATTGAAAAACTTATCCGGTACTACTGAGTTCGATGTTTACTCTTGGGCTCGAGCTCACGGAAATCGGCTCAGGAAGCAACTGACTTGCCAACTGAGCTGTATCGCAAGCCCTAAAATCCAGGCAACCGGGCCAAAGTGAACTTTTCCTAAATTTTATATCGAATACCCGGGCAAACCCGAATAAACCCGGGCAATCTGGCAACCTTAATCCAGATGCAGTTTTTGGATTACTCAAGAAATATTACCAAAACCAAAAAAGAACCTGTCCTCTGTTTTAAACTATGTTTTAAAAAGATTTTTTTAGAATTCAGTAGCGATTTTTTATATTGAAAAAGCCAATAAACAATTAGAAGAAAAAATCAAACTAAATTTTTTAATCGTTTTTTATACAATTAAGTGCTAAAAAGTTAACTTAAAGACACTGAAAACAGTATCGAAAAGCGATAATTTTCGTTACAAACTGTTTTTTGACTCAACTACTTGATCGTAAATTTGGCATGGTTGTTAAATTTTGATTATTTGTTAAGATGCACTTGTAAGGAAATTAATCGAATTTCAATTAAATTTTCCGAACATGCAATAGAAAAAATGTTACTATTTGTGGAATCATTGAAGAACATTTATGAGCTTTCGGTTTCAAAGATTCAAATTACATTAAAATCTTTGTTACGGCTGTGAATTTTTTCTACTCATGCTTCCAAAAAAATTTTTTTATTCAATTTCATTAAAAAAAGTACTCTAAATATCCTCAAGTTCTCATGTTCACCAGCATGCTTGGCATCGCTCCTCAGATTTGCCCGTTCAGAGTAAGAGCGTGTATTTTTTTCGCTGCGCTCTTCCCATACGGAGAATCTTTAAAAAATGCTCAGTTACCTCCACAGCAACCAAGCGTCCACCCAAGTGTGGGCAAGAGAAGCAAGCAAACTGATGAAATGCGTTCTCGGTGCAGATAAATTCGTTCGCACTCGGGCGAAAGAGAAGCTTTACAGAAAACTCGGTTTGTCTTCATCGGTTGCGTCTGGATCGATGTTTGGAAGTGCGTCAGAATTTACAATGCAGAACATAAATCTAACGGAATTAAATTAATAACGCCAAAGGTAGTTAAGATAGAATGCTTGTGTTTTCGACAACATTGCTCTGTATAATAAAGCGCATATTTTGATATAAAATATAAAATTTAGAAGTCCACCAATAGCGAGATATAAATCATAACTTTCTTGTTTAGCATTTTAGAGCTTAAGTTTTTTCTACAAAGTTATTTATCTCAACAAAATACACAACTTTTCTTAACACATCAAAGTTCTACAATCTTAACCCAAGGAGATACGGTTGAATTAAACAAAAAATACTTGATAAATGCTCTACAAAAAGTTACTGTTATTATCGCGCTATTTTTAAATCTCTCGCCTTTAAATTTTATATCAAAATATGCGAATTAACAACTTTGCCCAAAACACCTATCTTTTCATTCCTGAGCGAGTTCCTCTAGATTGATGTTCTGCACCAGGACAAATGATTAGCTACGATAGCTTTCTTTGGTAAAAAAAAATATCAATAGCGTAGCGGTTAAGGAAGATAAATCCTAAATTTTCAAATTTGTGAAAGTTTTGAAGTTTTATTACTTAAATTTGTCCCAGATTCTTGCGTAAAGTTCACGGTTTGTTTAAAAGGCGAAGATTTTTGGATAATTTTAGTAAATGTTACTTTTCGAATTGCTGCTTTTGTAAATTAATGCTACCCACGTACGATATTAAAAGTACATAAACCTAAGTATACAGCAATTTGCGATTGCCCGGATATTGTGAAAAAACTACTTGGATTTTGCTCAGTTTCATCCACATGATTTGGAAAATGAAACAAGAAAATCGAATTCAGTTTAAAATTGTTTGTGAAAAATTGGACTAGTGAAAGTTTATTTCATCAAATATCAAACCAAAACTTTCCTTCGTATGCATTAAACATAAATTTGACACTGCTGATGTGTTGCGACAAAAAATGTAAGTCGTTTTTCTTCACTAGATGAATGTCTGGAATTTCCTCAGATTTGGCCGGATATTGCTCGGTTTATAGAATGGAGAATTTCAGATTATTTACCCGGTTTTCACCATGTTTTTCAAATAATTTGCCAGGAAGTGCCCGGCCCGGCTACGTACAAAAATAGTTCATACATAAACCTACATCAGACCTCTTCAACTGATGCACTGTTCCACACTGCGGCTTTTTTGAAGAAAAGATTCCTGCATTGAAATCTTTCTGGCTTGATACACTGAGCGACACAGCAGCGTCGCTAGAGCACAATTTCCTAGCCAGCTCCTTCTCTTTTCTTTAGAGCGAGCGACGTCCACCCGACCGTCAGAGCAACCGCAATCGGGCGCACTCGGCGAAAAGATAAGTGAACGTTGATCGGCTGAGCAGTGCACTCGGAAACCGAAATGATAAAAGTGTAATTCGTTCTCTGCTCTGTTCTGTTTGCGAGGTGTTGGACAAGCATGTTCACCAGACTGTAATAATCAAACTTGAAGGACTTTTTTTAAAAGTTTTTCCAAAAGTTTCACTTACTCGCGGTCATCGAAAAAGCTGATCATTGATTCAAAACCTTGGATTCATGTATCTTAGTAATGTTTAACAATGTTGCTTACAAATTTCTTAAATTAACCCTTGTATCTCAAAAACTAAAGCTAGCAGGAAAAAAATTTAAAAAGGGGTCAATCTGCTCACAACTCCTCGGCAAACAGAAAAACGTTTTTTTTTTGCCGTGAGCTGTCGAAACGAAAAAAGTTAAAATAATCAATTTTATTGAAACTATTTAGTTATTTTGTTCGTTACCATGGGACGTTTTGAACATTCAAATTCAAGGATATTAATTTTTTTATATGCGTCACTCAATACACAAATATGTATATTTTATGGAAAGTATCATACAATGTTTAATAATTTTACATTTTCAACGAATTTGCATGGTGTCTTCTATCGACATAAACACATCCTCAATAAAGAGCTCTTAAATACAGTGTAGCTTTAAACTTGTATGACTATTTAGAGTAAATTTTCACTTAAATTTTCCGAATTTTATTGTAATTTTGTGCACGGATCAGGATAGACATCAGTTCATTCGAAATGGTCTACAATTTTTAAAGGAATTTTAACATATTCAAACTGTAAAAGTAAAATTTGAAATTTTCTGGATAAAATTTGACCAGAAATCGAAAAAAAAGTTTTTTTTGATAGGAAATGGTTTCTATTTTTACTCAGCAAATTCTCAGCGATGTCAATTTTTTTTTATTTTAAGCTATCAAAAACACAAAAACATGCGTAAAGATGATTGTCTTGTGTTCAACTCTTGAATGAAATACTTTCACTGGAAAATTATAATATCAGCATCTTTTTATATTGCCAAATTTGCAATAAAAGGTTCTGGATTTAAAATTTATCTTTAATTTGAATGTTTGAATACCTTTTAGGAACACTTTCTGAATTTCTCATCTTATATTTCGAGGCAGTTTTGAACTACAGGTTCCGGTGGTTAGTGATTTTTTTTTTCAATTTAGAGGTTATGAAAGAGAGATCGGAGTAGTTTATAAATTCAAAAACTAATGATATTCTTCTTACACATTTTTGTAACAGTAACTAACTAAAAAAATAATGATTCAAAAATGATTATCGGTTTTTTTTTGCTAATTTTGCCGAATCTTTGACTAATTCCCGGTATTTTCTGGGTTTTTTCCCCGATGTTCCCGGTTCTGTGTCCACCTAAGTTATGCTGTTCTCTGTTATGTAACAGAAAGATAGTAGCCTTTAAGGTACTGAGTTTTGTTGTAACGATGTGTCTATTCTATTCTATTTTTATTTATTTAAAGAGGATTTTATCCTTCGTGGTCATTCACCCTCTGTGTAACGATGTGTCATGCTGTGTAATGCTGTGCTGTGTGATATATAAAAGCCTTTTCGGGGCTAAGCATTGTTGTTACGATTTGTAATGCTAATCTGAACAATATGATAGACAAACAAAAGCCTTTTTAGTGAAGTAAAGTGATATTATTCCGATGTGAAATGCCCTTCTGCATTTTTAACAGACATATATTTAATAACATTATGTGGGGCTGAGCAATTCTGTTACGATGTGTAATGATGTGCTGTGTAATGTAAAAGACAAATAATAGCCATTGTAGAGCTGAGTTATGTTGTTACGATGTTAAATGCTCTTCTGTGTAATGTAACATAAATAATGTAACATACATGAGGCTCAGCATTGTTGTTACGATGTGTAATGTTTCTCTGCGTAACGCAACAGACGAATGATAGCCATTGTGCCGCTGAGCTGTATTGTAACGATGTGTAATGCAATGCTTCGTGACGTAACAGACATATTAAAGCCCGACTTAAGGGATCTTTATTGTTACTACATATGTGTATATTCTGGATAACGTAACAAACAAATAATAGTCTTCATGGGGCTGAGCTTTGTTGATACGATTTGTAACGCTATTTTGTGAAATGTAGCAGCTAGATAGTAGCCTTTATGGGGCTGAGCTCCCTTCGACAGTATACGCTCATATGAGTGTATTTGTCCGTGCGTGTCGATTTGTGCTTATGATTCTATCGAAACGGGGCCGGAAGATTTTGTTCAACTAAGACTCAAATGATGTGGAATGTAGTCTCACATAATGCTGTTTTATTTTGAAATGCGTTCTAAACTGAAAAGGAATAGCCTTAAACTGTCTTATGAGTTGCCATTCCTCAACAGTCAAATATTCTTTTGAACCGATAACGAATGAATGGCTGAATGAAATTGCTAACATTGCCGTCAAATCGCTGGTCCGCCAAGCTGAAAGGCATTCCTGCCTAATGAAGTCGATGTTTATGCAACAATTCTGCGGTTTTATGCAGCAGCAGCAGCGCCAAACAAATAATCAAAATAGACAGACACAACAGCTCAGTACGGCCAACTTCATTCGGGTTTCCGTCTCTCACCCTCGAAGATAGACGCAATATTGTGAGGCAAAACTAGCCCGGAATCACAAACTCCCCGCATGTATGCCAGGGAGAATAGGGAATCATTTCAAAAATTTAATTATCGTGTTTGTTATTGCAGTGCGGCGTCGTTCGAGGGGCAACAACGGCGGTGACCATTGGGTAGCCCCCTGACTCCACTGTTTTTCAACCACTCGAACAACTAGTATTCTACTTCTAGGTGTGGTTTGAACCAAAATGAGGAATGTTTCTGTGCTGCCACCCCGCATATTTCTGCCCCCAGCAATGACGGACTGGGGCAGTAGAATTATCGCCCTCAAGACTTCCACTTAATTAATGCAGTAATTACAAAACATCTCACAAGAGTCCGAGACCGGGAAGAAAACCGAGAGACACCGAGTCAGTGTGGAGATAGTAGTTAGGTTGGGTTAGGTTACACAGCATCCCACATGGCTCCAGCCGGTCGATCTTGAGGGCAAGAGCTCATTTTCATCACACACAGGGACGTCGTCGTCGTCGTCATCGTTCGAAGCTACATGCAAAATAGATTGAACAGAAACCTCTCCTCTGTTCCTCTGCAAACTCTCTACAGCTGAGACGTCTTTGGTGTGCAGTCAGCTCTCAGTCAGCTCAAGTCCCGGTATCTTCTAATGGCGATGCCCTTTTGGCCTCCGGCCTCCTGGCTATGAAGCTGCTTCGATTCGGCTTCGGTGTGTTCATTATCTGCCTCCTCGAAAACCACCAACTCTGCGCCCAGTTCGTAGTTGTTCCGTTTTGTGTCCCCAGCCCGATCCAAGGCTCTAGGTTGGTTGGTCTGACGTTTGCTGCAACGCGAACGCGGAAGATTGAACCCAAAGGTCGGAAACTATTCCGCTGTCGGCAGGATTGGCAGCTTTGAGGATGAAAAGTGGGGGGGGGGGGCACATTATCTTTCCCGCGAACACGTTCTATCGGTGTTTTCTTTTCGGAGGTTTTTTTTCTCTCCTTTGCCTCTCCCTTTTCATAAGGATTATGCATTCATTGCAATGAGAAACGTTGAGGATTTTTTTTAAATGCTTGTTCGTCCACTGCGGATAATCTCGTGTTTTTGCAGCGAAGACACAGGTTCTGCTAGGTGAGAAAATCAACCTGAGGACCAACTGAATTCCAGTGGTCAGTTCTGCAGATAGTGTTTTCCATATTTTTTTCAGAACTCCGACAATTCCCGAAGAAGCAACTGTTTTATGTAACGAAAATTGTTACCAAAATTTCAAAATTCCCGTTTGATGTACAAACCTCGGTTAGTTACTAAATACATCACAAATTCGGTCTCGCTCCAGGGCGCTTCCGAAATTCTTGAACCAAAGCCAAACGTAAATGGCGCTTAATGCAAATCGATAAATCAGCGATCGCGCCAAGATCCGAATGTGTCTGTTCGCTATCGTTGGCCGGCATCGCAAAACCGCGAAACGTCGGAAGCGGAATCACACATCCAGTGGACTGGACATCCTGCGCTAGCCAAGCCTGGTGCATTCATGCACCAGGAATTTGTCCTAGCCCAGTCCCAGCATCCGGTTGGTAGTTTGCTGTGAATGCAGTCAGCAGCATCGCCATCATCTCATCTCCATCCGCATGACCGCATCGCTGCCGGCGCTAGGGCAAACTTTTAATGACGATTCCAAGCGAACAGAGTGAGCCAGTAAAAATCTGCCGGTCAGCGTCCGCGAGTTTTGCAGCAGCATCCAAATTTATGCGGCCCCCAAAGTCTATGTTTTTATCAGCTCGATACAGCACTCTCGGTACCGGTTTCTTGCTTCCTTTCCCATCACTTTCAGAGAGTGGTACCCCGAAAACACCTTCGGGGGCTAGCTCAGTAATTTTCGAACCCCTCGTCGCTCTCTTTCACTTCCATATTCCCTTCTCTCTCGAAAAAAAATGGAGGACATGGCAGGTTAAGCTCCGCGACTGAAAAACGAACTGATAATAAACCAATTATTTCTGACCCCGGTTCCCGTTTTCGGTGTGCATTTATTTTATACATTTTATTCTTTCTCGTTGCCGTTGTTCAGGCTGTATCTAGGCTGGCAAAACTTATATGTGTACATGAGTAGGTAGGTATGTGTTGTCATGTGGAATCCGCGACCGCTGAGATGAAATTCGAGGGACCCTCGGATGCGTGTGTTTGTGCTGCCGTGAATGAATGCTCGGAAGAAGCACAACAATTGGAAAATAATTGGAAAAATGAATTATAGGCACGATTTAAATTACCCAGAGGTGCACTCCGACGTTTCGGCTTTGCGAAAGGTGATTTTTAATTATTAACGTGACATGATTTATAGGACCCGATACCTCGGTGCCCCTGGTGTCCCCGGTCCTCGATCTGGTTTTTCCCTTGTTTACGGTTCGATCGATGGGGACTTGACTGGTTTGGATATTTTTACTGGGGTCTTGAGGTGACCGAGGCTGCTCGATTTGTTATTCCCGATATCTTTCTCCAAATTTTCATTAAAGAGAATGAAAAAGTTGGAAACAAGTGGACCAAAAATACTACCCTAAGGAACACTCCTGGTTATGTCACAAACACGCCAAATTTGCTGTTTTCGTCTCAAAAACTTGTGGTATAATCTATCAAAAAATTCCAGCAAAAGCTAGGATGAAGATAAGGACATACTCGAGAGCAAGAGACGCAGTAGAGTTCAATTGCAGACAAAGGGAAGTTTTTTTATGGGTTCAAAAGAGCTATTGAAGTAACAAAGTACGATTTCTGAAACGCGAAATTGCACAATGAAAGACTCAAGAAGAGTTCCAAAAAAGACTGGAAGAGATTCTAAAGAATCATTGAAAAGACTCAGAAGAGTTTTTTTAAAGGACTAAGTATTGTTCCTAAAGGGCCTCGGAAATTTCCTAAAGCAAATCAGAATATTCATAAAGAGAGTCAAAATAAGAGTTCCTGGAATGCCTCAAAAGAGTGTTCGAAGGGACTTTGAAGACCTTTTGAAAAAAAATTCATAAAAGTGCTTGAAAGAGCTAAAATGAGTCGCTGAGGGACTCAGAATAATTTCTGAAGGAACTCAGGAGAATTTCTGAAAAGACTCTGATGAGTTTCTAGAGGTCACACAAAAGTTCTTGAAGGGACTAAGAAAAGTTTCTGACGGGACTCAAAAGAGCTCCGGAATAAATTAAGAAGAGTTCCGGGATGGACCAAGAAGAGTTCCTAAATGGACTTATAAGAATTCCTGAAGGAACTCTTAAGACTTCCTGAATCTGAATCGACTCAAAACGGTTCTTGAAGAAACTCTAAATAATCCCTTAAAGAATTCAGAATTGAGAGGAGTCCCTGAGCCACCCAAAAGAGTCTTCGAAGGAACTCAGATGAGTTTCTTTAGGAAACCAACAAAGTTGCTAAAAGGTCACAAAAAAATTCTTGAAGGGACTCAGAAAAGTTCCTTATGGGACTCAATAGAGTTCCGAAATGAACTCAGAAGAGTTGCTGATAGGACACAGAAGAGATTCTATAAGGTTACAGAGAAGTTCCTAAAGGGACTCAAAAGAGATCCGGAATGGACTAAGAATTGATCCTGAAGGAACTCAGAAGACATCCTGAATCTGAATCGACTCAAAACAGTTGGTGAAGAAACTCAAAAGAATTCCTTAATGAATTCAGATGAGTTCTCACACGTGCTGATACAAGTTCCTGAAGGGTCTCAAAAGAGCTCCTAGGCGGACTGATAAAAGTTTATGAAGCAACATAGAAGAGTTCTTAGAAGGAATCAGGAGAGTATTTGAAAAGCTCTTCAAGGGATTGAAACAATTCTTAGAGGGACTCAGAAGAGTTTCTGAAGGCACTCAGAAAGGCGCCTGAAGCACTTTGAAAAGTTCCTCAAGGAATTCTGAAGTTTTGAGTGAAGAGTTAAGGAGCACTGAAGAGTTCTCGAATTGATACAGAAAAGTTATCAAAGTGATCCAGAGAAGGTGTAGAAGAGACTCAGAGGAGATCCTGAATAGATTCAAAATAACTCCGGGAAAACTCAGAAGAATTCTTCAAGGGATTCAGAACTATTTCTGAAGGGAACCAGAAGAGATCGTAAAGGGCCACAAAAAAGTTTTTGAAAGGACTCAGAAAAGTTCCTTATGGGACTCATAAAGGTATCGGAATGGATTCAGAAGAGCTCTGGAACGGACTCGGAAGAGTTCCGGAATAGACTCAGAAGAATTCCTGGAGGAACTCAGAAGACTTCCTGAAGGAACTCAGAAGACTTCCTGAATCTGAATCGACTCAAAACAGTTCCTGTAGAATCTCAAAAGAATTTCTGAAAGAATTCAAAGGAGTTCTCCCATGAACTTAGAAGAGTTCCAAAAGCGACAAAGAAGAGCTCCTAGAGGGACTCATAAAAGTTTCTAAAGATCGGAACTTTTCTTAACGAAATCGGAATATTTGTAAAGAGAGTCAGAAGAGCTCCGAAGGCGCCACAGAAGAGTTCCCGAAGGGAATTTTAAGATTTCCTGGAAAGCCTCCTAAAAGTGCTTGAATGAGCTGAGATGAGTTCCTGAGGGACTCAGAAGAGTTTCTGAGGGAACTCGGAAGAGTTTCTGCAGGGACCCTGAAGAGTTTCCAGAGGTGCAGAGAAGTTCTTTAAGGGACTCAGAAAAGTGCGCTATGGGACTCAAAAGAGTTCCTGACTTGACTTATAAGTGTTCCTGAATCTGAATCGACCCAAAACAGTTCCTGAAGGTACTCAAAAAATTTCTTAAAGAATTCAGAGGAATTCTCACACGAGCTGAAAAGAGTTCTTAAAGGGACTCAGAAGAGCCCCCAGAGGAACTCATAAAAATTTCTGAAGCAACTTAGGAAGGTTTCTAGAAAGAATCAGCAGAGTTTATGAAGGGACCCAGAAGAGTCCCCGAGAGGATTCGGAAAAGTTCCTTACAGAATTAAAGCAGTTCCTGAAGGGACTCGGAAGAGTTTCTGGAGGTACTCAGAAAAACGCCTGAAAGGACTGAAAAAATTTCCTAAATGAATTGAGAAGAGCTAAGAAACACAGAAGAGTTCCCACATTGATGAGAAAAGATCCTACATGGCTTCAGCTAAGATCTAGAAGGGATCCAGACGAATCCCTGAATGAATTCAAAACCACACCTGGAAAAACTTAAAGAATTCGTTTGGGACACAGAAGAGTGTCTAAAAGGACTCAGAAGAGAACCTGAAGAAATGCAGTCGAGTTCCTGAAGGTATTCAAAACAGTTCATAAAAGGATTTCGAAGACCTGATAGGACTCGGGAATTTATTTGCATGGAATTGAACTAAGCTCAGAATCCAAAAAAAACGTTTCTGAAGGCTACAAAATGCATTTGTAAATTTTGATCCAAAATTAAGCACAAAATACAGAAAAAATGCTTCTAAAGCCCGAAAATTGCATTTTAAGGTTATGATTTCAAATTAAGCTCAGAATCCCGAAAAAACGCTTCTATATGCCAGAAATTGGATTTAAAGATGTGATCCCAAATTAAGCTCAGAATTCCGAAGAAAATCGCTTCTTAAGCCCCTAAAAATGCGTTTTAAAGTTGTGATCTCAAACTAAGCTAAGAATCGCGAAGAAACGCTTCTCAAGACCAGACACACATTTAAAAGTTGTTATCTATCCAGAATCCCGAATCAAGCTCAGAATCCCGAAAAACGCTTTTGAAGGCCAGAAATGCATTTTAGAGTTGTGATTCCAAATTAAGCTCAGAATTCCGAAAAAAAAACTTCTAAAGCCCAGAGAATGCATTTAAAAGTTGTGAAAAATCGCTTCTATAGCCAAAAAAATGCATTTTAAAGTTGTGATCCTAAATTATGCTCAGAATCCCGAAAAAAAATGCTTCTAAAGGCCAGAAAATGGTTTTTAAAGTTGTGATTCCTAACTTAACTAAGAATCCCAAAAAAGAAAAAAAAGGATTAAAATTCCCAAAAAATGCATTCTTAAATTTGATCCCAAATTAAGCTCAGAATCCCAAAAAAGGCATCTAAAGCATAGAAAATGCATTTTTAAGTTGTGATCCTAAACTAAGCTCTAATTCCAAATTTTCGAATTTCTTTTCTTGTACAAAATGGTGAACGTGAATGCTTTAATATATGTTATCTTAGAATTTGCTTCCTTTCGAAAAGTTTGTCACCGGAACTTGTTCCCGAAATGACAAAAGCGACACAAAAAGCCTTCCCCATACCGGGGTCATGATTTATGGTACCGGAGAAATTTATCGCTCCCTCCATATAAGGGGAGTAGCAGCCTTATCGACGTGCAGGAATCTTCAAGTGACTTCAGACCGAACCAAATCGATAGCAAAACAGTGAGTTTCATGAAAATTCAACGGAACTCAACGCAAGCTATTTTCTTCAGTGCCAACACGCATTTCCTACACACAAAAATCATTCATTCACCAGTTATCAGATTCCAACCGATCTCTTTCTTGTTGGCGTTCTGCGTTCTGATTCTTTCCACAGTTGAATGTCTCGGAATACATTAACATTACGGCTGGGAGCAGCTCGACTTCCGCCGAAGCCCAGAACTTTCCTTCTCACCGCCGACCGGGAAATAGTCATGAATAATGCCGAGCGCGACTTCCCGAAAAACCTTACCAAATAAAAAAAAAGAGAACAGAGGAAACCATCATCAGATTCCTCTTCGTTCGCATAAATCTTGAATATGAATTTCTTTCCGTTACTCAGCGCCTACTTTGTGGGGCGTTTGGCAAAATCGAGGCAGGCTTCGGCCCGAATGGCGTCACGAATTTCTCCTCCTACATCCTACAGCCTACTAATTTGACACGTAATTCCAACCTATTTTCTTATCGCGGGCCCAGCCATAGAATCACGTGCCCCTCCCGCTCGATTTTTGGCCGGATTCATCGAAGGGCGCACGCCACACGTTCCGGCGGCAGAAATTTGATCTGCCAGCAATAATTCAATTTAAGCAAGATTTACGCGTTTTTACCGATTCTTGAACTTTTCCGGGGGGAACACTCGGAAAAGTCGTATAATCTCACGTGCACCCTTTCGTCCTTCCGCAAGGCAGCAGCCACCCTGGGACTCAGAGTGTGTTAAATTTTTGAGGACGCTTTCGTCCTTTCGGGAACGTGGTGCAGCAGCAGCAGTAATTGAGCAGTCCCGTTTCCAGACGAGAGAAGTTCGTCGTCGCCCAAGAACGGATTAAAAATATGAACCAAAAATTTATGATGGCTATTGGCCGAAAACCTATTCCATTCTTCGGTCATTCTTGGGAAGTTCAATAGGAAAACTCTTACTCGGGTCAGCCGGGACACGCTCCAGCTCCATTCTCCTGTGTCCAATTGCTCCGAGTCCAGTAGAAGCGATTTATGGTCTCTCATATTGCTTCCCTTATTTATACAATGTCGATGGTCATCGATAATGAACTCTCGGGGCGCATGCTTCTGAATTCTTTGGCTGATGGCAATTTTTGCCCTATCCAGCAGGACTCCCAAATCCCAACAGCAGCTGAACCAATTTAGGATCGACCAGCTTCGGGTTGTACATTCTCCTGGTGTCCCAAAACTCTAGAGCTACATAGTCGTCCTGGTTTCGTAGAACTACGAGAACTGCAACGACGAATAACCAACCAGAAACGGACGGTCGGTACCGATACAATACAACACAATCCGAACGTTTCCGGAAGCGCTGGCGGAGATAATTTTGCCTTTCGGTTTTGCAGATTCTAAATTGCACGCATATGGTCGATAAATTTACACATTCCGAAAGAGTAGCAACTTTCCCGCACGTTCTCTGCCGGGCAACCGCATCGATCCCGTTCAATTCCGGCTGGCTGATGCTAGGATTAGGAACTGTACGGAGTTTTGAGCAGCAAGAGTTCCACCAAAAACCAAACAAGTAGGAAAAAAACTGGCAGAAATTGAACAAAGAATAAATTTGCTATCGAAAGTTCGACTTCCATTTATTATCCCGGTAGAAACACACATGGTTCCACATTGCACCCTTTGGGCAACCAGTTAGGATTTGTCGAAATTAGTCAGAGAGCATCAATGAGTAAGGAGAAGTAAGATGAGAGAGGGTTGTCCGATCCGGTCCGATTGCCGCCGTACCTTAATGGCGAGAGGACACCGAAAGGGGTAGCTAATCTTTATTTAATATTCATTGACACTTAATACGAGTCGCCATTTGTCAGCGCCGGCTGCCGGCCATATGTCGATGGCGCGTTTGGACATGCTGGACGTTCGTTGCCGCCCTCCCTGCTCGAGTGGCAGAATCCTTCGATGAAAATCTATCGATTTATATGTGAATTTGTGACCCTCTGTGGTTGAGTGCTCTTCCAGCCTTTATGACAATCGAAGAGCTGTTATTCTTTGTCGAATCTAATGGCAGAAAATCATTTCTTTTCAAGGACCGAAAATTTAAAAAATAAAATTGAAAATATTTTGGTGGTTGGACTGTCTGTTGGGACCGGAACACTTTTCGGACACAACTTAGTCAACTCGCGATGATTTGATTGGAAAACTTAAAAAACGACAAGTTTATTTAGATTGGTTTCAAATGTGAATCAAATTGTTGCGAGTTGACTAAATGGTCGGGATTCGACCAGACCGAACTGAAAGCCATCAGCATTTTTTCGAGTCACTTTAGTATAATGGGCGAATATTTTCATCTATAGACGAAATCTGCAAAACTTATCAACCCTATTCAATAGTTCCTAACCCAAGGAACAAATCCCATTGAATTATTTTAGATGTTTCTTTAGCGCACAAGAATAACAAGAATTTCAAAATCTGCAGTTTAAAAATTTTCTCATGGCGTTCAGTTCGGTCTGGTCGAAGGCAGGCCAAATAGTGTTCGAAAAGTGTTCCGGTCCCAAAACATTTGGTCCTTCGAGCCGGATAACCGTCCGGAAAGTGGTTTTGGAACCTGAATTTTTCATTAAGAATTTACAAGTGAACTTTGGACATCGCTCGACAGCAGCAAAAGTGTGAAGGTGCAAGTCATAAGCACAGAAGATGCAAGTCAGATATTTTGGTCAGAATTATTCAGTACTGGACGGATTGGGCTCAAGGTGTCTGAGTTTGTAAGAAAATTCTATTTTTTTTTCATGAATTTAAGTTTGAGTCGGAAATCTTGTCAGAATCAAGTCTGAAACATCAGAATTTAAGTTTGTGTCGAAAATCTTGTTAGAACCAAGTCTGGATTGTCAGTGATTAGATTTGTGTCGGAATTTTTTAGTGAATAAAGTCATAAATCTTTTTGGAATTTTTTTCAGCATAGTCCCGTATTTGTCAGAAAATACAAGTTTATTAATGAACCTAAGTTAGGAAGGAGAAATGAAATAAAAACCCGGTCTAAAGGTGGGGTTATGAAAGAACGACAACAATTCCTAAATTATGCACAATATTTACTTTTCATATAAGTTGAAATATCTCTGTTTTTTGTTGTGGTCAAATTTTAACCAAAACCACATAAAAATAGAGGTATGGATCGGTGTTGATACGTTTCAAAATTTGGGAAAAATTGGTTGAAAAGTGTTTAAGCTACAACCGAAAATATACTGAAAGTCAAGTTCATTAGCCCCTGAAGTTAAGCAATTTTTGGAAAAATTGTCAAAAAGTTTCTCTCATCTATGAAGTTTCTCGTAGAACAAAAGTTGTTTGTAATCTGTTTCTGTGATTTTTTCATCGAAAAAAAATTGGGTTCTAGAGATTGAAGAGATCATTATCCAACTTTTTAGAAAAATCTCCACTAAGAAATCGAATAAAAGATATCTTATTCCAAGTTTTGTTAACAAACCTTTAATTTAGCTTCAAAATGAGGAATTCCTATCGTTGTTAATCCGATATTGAACTAAATTGCTTTTTATGGCTCTTCCAAGTGAACAATCATTCTCCTTCTCATCGAGTCTAGTAAAAAATCTTAATTAGGACCTCAACAAAAAAAAAACCTGCTACCTCGAACGAGGCGGCCAACAAGTTGAGATGTCTTGAGAGCGCGGGGGGCTACCGAACGGTATTCGAAATGATGAAAATGTGAGCCCACCGAGGAATGAAGAATTTTCCATATTTGCGATTCGCCTCTAAATGAATAATTTATTTCGAATTCGAAGGCAAAAACAACACAACACAAAAATACATGCTACTACTCTATGCGTTGTCAATTGGATTTCGGACCCGATCGGTCGTCGGTTGATCAGATTTTTCTTCGTCCATTTTGGGGGAGCTGCTCCCGGAGTTGGCCATTTGGGCCGATTAAATGGCAACAAAAAAGGGCAGCAAAATTAAAATACATAAATTATTCATAAAGATGCCAACCGAATAGCATATCGATATAAATCAATTTATGGCAGCAAAATGCTGTCGCGAAGGGAAACAACTAGAGCGCGCGAGTGAGTGGGGGAACTCGGGCAGAATACTAAGAAGCTAGGAAGGAGAAGAAACGAAAGACATATGGAAGAACGAAACTTGGCCCGGCAGAGACACGCTGAAAGCCTTAACGAGGTTTCTTCATTATGGTTTTGCGCGTCGCTGTTCACAACTTCGGATCGCCGTCCAGCAACCAATCAAATATGGACGATGGCTGACTTACGATACATACATTTTCATCTCATTTTTGCAGTTAGAAGCAGCAGCAGCAACAAATAAAGAAGAAAAAAACCGGTGGCTGGTCTCCCGATTCTCTGTGCTAATGGAATGCCCATATGTGCGGCGCGGAATATTCATGTTAGCTTCAACAAGCGAGAGAGCGCAAAAAAAAAGGTTTAACAAAAATGTCGCTTTGAACCTAACTGCACTTTTGCTCGATCTCAGCGGGCCGTGATTTTTCCCCTTTCCCACAGCGCAGCGCAGTAGTAGGCTCTTAAATTTGAACTATTTCGTTAGTGTTCAACCTATGTGGGTACGTTGTCATAGCGATTGTTTAGATTCGTGACCAACTCTCGTCCGCCATTTGCCCCTCGTTTTGCTTCGGATCTCCACCAATAGGTCTGTTCAACAGCTGAATAAGGAGACCAATAATTGAATATGCAATTTTGCTTCGCGGTTGCTGGCGAAATCCCGTGCCTACTTTTCTAACCGATGATAGTTGATTAGGTCGTTGCCGACGAGTAACCGGAGAGCAGGGCAAGGGGTCCACCAACGGACCCCGATTGTTGTTCGACGGCGTCGACAGCTTCCCGATTGGTTTTCGATAACAATGCACCGCGAAAAAAGTTTGCTATTTTACTGCCGATGTCGAATAAATAACGAAAACAAAACAAAAAACTAGCAAGTAGCAGCTCCCCAAAAAAATAGGAGAAAAAAAGGAACAAACAACGCGGTGGCGATTATCTAAACATTATTCATGCTGGCACCAAACGCTAGTTGGATTGCCCCGGCAGCCCGATAGGCTGTGCCTTAAGACGAGAAAAAAATCCGTTAACTTAAGGAGAGGCATAACATGTCGTTGCCAAGGAAAAATCCCAGCCAGCATCCCGCCTAGGATTGGCGATTGTGTGTTCAGCACAAAACGACACGGTCCCGATTAACGAGCCCCGGTGGAACGTTGGGTTGGAATTTGCCCGTCATGTACCTGCATTTTCCGGGCAACTCCTTCTAAAATGGGTCTCTCTCTTTTTTTTAAGGAGTTAAATAGTTTACATTGTTGCCGTCGATGGTTTTGATTAATGATGGGAGTCACGCGAAACATTTTCTGACAACAATAGATGAATTAAAAAAAAACATAGTAAACAGCCATTTTGCTCATGGTAACAGGGAAGTTACAGGAGAAACACGTTTGTGTCTACAAATAAGTTTTGAAGACGAAATAGATTTTGTTCTTCGCTCAAAACTTTTGGCAGGAACTTAGCGTTCAACAAAACTCAAACAACTTTATGTAATTTATGGTGGTTTTATGGTCCTTCGAACCGGATTGCTTCCAACGAAATACAGATACCGCCACGAATGAGGCCACAAATGGGATTCTACTTTCGTGCGTGGTCCTTCGAAACGGATTGATCTATACCAACGAAGTACAACTCGTCCTGTTGGATGTTGAAAATCGAGCAAATGACTCAATGACGCAAGCACAATCAATCGGGTCCTGAACGATAGGCGATTCCGTAATCAGCAAGAAACATCACCAACGGAACGGAACGGAATTTTGACACTGAAATATTTCATCGTTTTGGACTATTGTTTCGCTCCGCCATCGCTACTCAAATCTCAAGATTGATTCACAACTGACATCATCGATATCTAGTCATTTCAGGGGACCAGTTGTACTAGCGATTGCACCCGCTGATGATGAGAGGTTATCTCTTGATAATATTATGGCTGTGAAAGCCAGATTGGGCACTCCCATCGATCCAGGTCTCAACATCCCCCTCCCCCCTCCCATTTGCGGAAGGAGGAACGCGAAAAATTTTCCTGGCGGACCTGCCAATGTAGAATCCCGGACGGCCCATTGTCAGGGTTTATCTCGAGATTGATTCACAACCTTTCATCATAGATATCTAGTTATTTCAGGAACCAGTTGTACTAGCGATTGCTGCCGCTGATGATGAGAGGTTGTCTCTTGATAATATTATGGCTGTGAAAGCCAGACGCACATCCAGGATGCCACCCCAAACTCATGGCAATCGACTGCCATAGGTTGAATTGAGTAATTTACACGATTTTGAACATCCAACAGAACGATTCGGATTTCGTTGGACTAGAACAATCCGGTTCGAAGGACCATATTTAAGTTTTGCGACCAAAATCATGATATATCATTCAATATCACTTCAGACACCGGCTCTTTTTTTCTAACAAATGAAACTCCGAAAAGAAACATAAGTCACTCGAAAATGTTTCTAAAGGACTTCAGAAAAATACTTCAAGGGACTCATGAGAGTACCTGGAGAAATTCAGGAGAGTCACCTAAAGAATTCAGAAAAGATCCAGTCAGATCTCAAAAAAGATTCTGGAGGTTCTCAGAAGAGTTCCTTCAGCGACTCAGAAGATGTTCTTGAGGCACTAAGAAGAGTTTCTGAAGGAACTCAAAGGAGTCCCTGAAGTGATTTAAAAGATTTTTTTAATCAACTTGGAAGCGCTCCTAGAGAAAAGGGATTCCCTAAAATGACTGTGTTTTTCTGTGAAGGCTTATGAAAACTTCTTGAAGGACTCATATTAGTTCCTCAAGGTTCTCTGATAATTTTCTCAGAAAAATCATCGGATTTCCTTAAAGGATTTGGAAAGGGTCTCAAAACACTGAAAAGAATTTTTGGAGGGCATTTTAAGACAGTTCCTGAAGTTGAAGAAATAAGAAAAATTCTTTACAGAACTCAGGAAAGTTTAACGAACATTATGGAGAAGAAACATATAGAAGAGTTTTTCGAGGGACATCGGAAAGTTTAAAAAATCGAGAATTTTCGAAGGGCAAAAAAGAGAAGTAGTAAAGGTCACTCAAAAAAGTTTCCAAAGGAACTCAGAAAAATCCTTCAAGGGACTCATGAGAGCACCTGGAGGGATTTAGGAGAGTCTCTTGAATAATTCAGTCGAGTTCCGGGAGGGTTTCAGAAGCCTTCCCGAAGGGTCTCATAAGAGTTCCTTAAGGGACTCAGGAGATATTTTTGAGGCACTAAGAAGAGTGTCTGAAGGAACTCAAAGAAGTCCCTTTAGCGATTTAGAAGAATGTTCTAATCAACTTGGAAGCGCTCCTAGAGGAAAGGAATTTCCTGAAATGACTGTGTTTTTTGTGGAGGCTTATGAAAACTTCTTGAAGAACTAATAGTAGTTCCCTAAGGTATTCTGATGATTTTCTCAGAAAAATCATCGGATTACATTGAAGGAATTGAAAAGGGTCTCAAAACACTAAGAAGAATTTTTGGAGGACATTTTAAGACAGTTTCTACAGTTCCTGAAGTTGAAGAGACTAAGAAAAATTCTTTACAGATCTCAGAAAATTTTTACGAAGATTTCGGAGAAGAAATTTATAAATGAATAGATTTTTTTTAGGAAAAAAAGTTTTTAAGGGGACTTAGAAAAATACTTCTAGGGACTCATGAGAGTTCCCGGAGAGATTCAGGAAAATCTCTTGAACAATTCAATCGAGTTGTGGGAGGGTCTCAGAAGCCTTCCTGAAGGAACTCAGAAGAGTGCCTGGAGGGACTCAGGAGATGTTATTGAGGCACTTCGAAAAGTTTCTAAAGGAGCTCAGAGGAGTCTTTGAAGTGATTTAGAAGAATTTTTGAATAAATTTAGAAGCGCTTCTAGAGGAAAGGGATTTCCTGAAACGACACAGTAGTTTTTCTGCGGAGGATTATGAAAACTTTTTGAACTCATAGTAGTTCCTCAAGGAACTCTGATGATTTTCTCGAAAAATTCACCAGATTTCCTTGAAGCAGTCGGAAAGAGTCTTAAAAAATTCAGAAAAATTTTCGAAGGACAGTTCCTGAAAACGCTGTTGGGAGGTCCTGAGGAGATTGATGAGAGTTTTTGATGGAACTAAGTAGAATTCTTTTGAAAACTCAGAAAAGTTCTACGACTAATTCGAAAAAGGAATTAACCCTTCGTTTCATAAAGTAACAAATTTGCAACAATTAATGTATGAAAAAAGTGAAAAATCGTAATATATTTTAATTTATTTTCTTGATGTACACATCATTTCCAGCTGTTTAAAATGATTTTTAAGGGAAAATAAAAAATCATGAAATGAAGGGTTAAGAAGAGTTGTTTGAGGGACCCGGAAAAGTTTTTTAAGGAACTCAAGGAACTCATGGAAGATTTCAGTGGAACTCAAAATAACTATTCAAGGGATCCAGAAGTACTCCTATTAGGGACTCAGTGAAGCATCTCTAAAGTTACTGAAAAGAGTTCCTTGATAAATTGGTGAGCGTTAGAAAGATTTTTAAAGTTTTTTAAAAGACTTAGAAAAGGAATCGTTATGTACCACTTAAAAGCACTTTTGCCATATATTATCTCTAAGCTCGTTGAATGATTGCAGGGGATCCGAATTTGAAGCAATGTATCGCCACCGATCGATAGATAAACTCAAATCGTTCGGTTACATCACGGTGTTCAATTTCGGTGACCGGATGCGCAATCGATCCGGATTCCCGGGAAGTTCCGAAATTGGAGCCCCGAAAATTCCGTGTAAAACCAGCACCAATTGCATCTCTAATTAGCCGGCATGATTTATGGCTCAATTATTTTGTAACCCAACGGCCTTCCGAAAATAGCGCACATAAACATGCCTTCACAACCGATCGCAGGAAAGAGAGGGAAGACCCATTCGCGCTTGATGAAGCACAAATACCTGGGCCCGGCCCCTTCCTAAACTTGGTGAATAGGTCATAATTGTGTAATGGCTTTTGATTACATGAGCCACAATCCAAGTGCTGCTGTTGCTGCATCATCGCCATCATCGGAAGGCCAAAGTTGGTGAAATACCCAACTAGTGGAGTAGAGTAGGTCAAAAGGGGTTCCTGAACCGGGGCGCGCTATCACTTCCGATCGCCGTTAAGGTTCGGCGGCCGAAGGATGTCCCGGGCAATTTCGATTCAAAATTTTCACCTACATACCTTCAGGCGTTTGCCGGCAGGTTGGGGCGAAGAAAGTTCCGGACGAGGAGGCGTTCCGGAATTGTTTCCAAATTTCAGAAACCTTGGCCGGAATGACGGCGCCATGCTCGAAGCGAAGCGACGAGAAGGAAGTGCATAAATTTCCCATTTTGGAATCCTATCGGGGACCGAAATCCGAAACTGCCAGGATCTAGCAATAATAGTTGGCGGTATGTTACGTACGTATAGGGCGGCACGCGGCCATGATTTGGGGATCACCTTTTTGGCGGGGAGGCTCTCGGTGCTTACTTATTTATTGGGAAAATCAGCGCTCTATTTCATCCGCGGCTTTTATTGTTTTATTATGGTGTCGCATTATCATTTCCTGCTTCACTTCCACGTTTGGCGCCCTCTAGCATTGTCGAAATGTTTCAAAAATTATTCCTTTGCATAAATTTGTCGAGAGTTCATATTTATATTCATACGGGAGTGCGATGATTCCTACCGAAGGCAATAAAGCACACATACATGAACTCACTCACTCACTCACACATACATTCACGTGGCTCGTATGCTGCGCAATCATACTAGAGAGACTCAAAACGTCGACCAATTCGAATGGAGGAGGGAGGCGAAAATAGTGAGAACTTTTATTTTTTCATCAACGACATTGGTTGGTCGGGTGTTATTTTAATGTTTTTATGGCGTTTCGACAACGCGCTCAAAATATGTAGTGCAGAGCGAGCGGCGCGGCGGCAATTTTCCGTACAAAATACGATTTGCCATTTTCGCAAATTCCGGGATGAGCACCATTGTTCCCCAGCAGCAGCACCCAAACCGACCCGGAAGGCAATTGGCGAACTCCCGCGTTCTGCCAAAGTACGAAATTTATAATGGAGAGATAATAAACACTACACTATATGGTACATTACTCATCCTAGGCGCGCGGTGATTTCGAAAAAGGAGTTTTTGTGACTCTCTATTCTTCCCCGGGGCATATCCCGGAATGGAGGTGGACACAATTTTGCCGCGAAATCATATTTTGTGCAGCAATTTTCCGACTGACCCTACCCCAAGTCAATGATTCAGGGTTGGGGGGCCGTTTTCGCTGATTAAACTGGAGCTTTGGTCGTCTCAATGCAGCTATTACCTTGTCGAAAGAGAACCAATTCAGCACTAATATTCTCTAAATTTGGTGAAATATTTGTACCTTACTCAACGCTAGTCTCCAGTCTCTAAAGAGATTGAAATAAGTTCCATAACGAACTATAAGGACTTTCTTAAGGCACTCAGAAGAGTTCTTGAAAGATCATAGAGAAGTTCTCAAAGGACTCAACAGAGTGATTTAAGAAAGTCAGTAGAGTTTCCCTGAGAGATAAGAAAGAGTTTCTTAGAGGGCTCAAAAGAGTTCCCTATAGTACTCAGAAGAGTTATTGAAGGATCTCAAAAGAGTTCCTGAAGGTACCCAGGAGAGTTCTTTGTGCAAATTTTCCGAAAAGAGTAAGATGGGTTCCCTTGGGGACTCAGAGGAGTGACCTGAAGAGACCAAGACGAGTTCTTGGAGGAAATCAGAATAATTTGGTAAGGAACTCAGAGTTGCTGAAGCTATTCAGAAGATATGAAGAGACTCATAAGAGTTCCTGATACAAACTCTTAAAAGATCTTCACAGAACTCAAAAGCCGATAAGAACCAAAGATAGTTTCTAAAGGGACTAAGAAATATTAATGGAGGTACCCATTATGGTTTCTGAAGGTATTCAAAAGAGTTTTTGGAAGAACTGAAAAGAGTTCCAAAAGATCCTCGTCTCAATGCAGCTATTACTTTGGTAAAAGAGAACTAATTCAGCACTAATATCCTCTAAATTTGGTAAAATATTTGTACCCTACTAATCGCAAAAATCCTTAACGAACTCTTAGCAATCAGGCACTCAGAAGAGCTCATGAAGAAACAAAGAGAAGCCCTTAAAGGACTCCACAGAGTTTCTGAAGAAATTCGATACAGCTTCTGTGAAAAACAAGAAAAAGTTCCTGAGAGGACTCATGAGAGTTTTCGATAGTACTCAGGAGAGTTATTGGAGGATCTCTAAAGAGTTCCTGAAGGTACCCACAAGAGTTCACTGGCAACTCAGGAAAGATTCTGAAAAGAGTTAGATGGATTCCCTTGGAAACTTGGGGCCATGAAGGATTTCTGAAACGAATAAGACAGACTCCCTCGGGGACTCAGAAGAGTTCCTGAAGTAATTGAGACGAGATCTTGAAGGAACTTAGAAGAGTTTCGAAAGGAACTCTGATGAGTCGCTCAGAAGAGTTTTTGAAAAGGATTCCTGAAAGTTCTTGACAAAACTCAGAAGTCCGGGGGTTGCTGAAGCAATACAGAAGAGTTCTTGAAGCGACCCTGAAGATAAGAGACTTCGAAGAACATCTGAAGGAACTCAGAAGAGTTCTTGAAGGTATATAGAGTAATTCTTAAAAAGACTTAAAAAAGTTTCTTAAGATCCTCAGGCGAGGTTTTCTACGACTTTGAGAAATTTCTTAAACGAATAAGACGGACTCCCTAGGAAACTCAGAGGGGTTCCTGAAGTAACTAAGATGAGATCTAAAAGCAACTCAGAAGAGTTTCGATAGAACTCAAATGAATCGTTGAAAATATTCTTGTTCTTGAAGCGGCTCCGAAGAGAAGATACTTTGAAGAATATCTGAAAGAGCTCTGAAGAGTTCCTGTAGGTATTCAGAGGAGTTCTTAAAATGGAAGATCCTTAGATTTTTTCTAATGACCCAGGAGAATTTCGGAAACGAATAAGACGAACTTCCTTGGAGACCTAGAGGAGTTCTTGAAAGAACTCATAAGAGTATCGAAAGGAACTCAGATGAGTTGTTGACAATATCCAGAAATGTTCTTAACGAAACTCACAAAAGTTTTCGAGAAAGACTCATGAAGGCTCTTGACAGAACTCAGAAGTCCAGGAGTTTCTGTAGCAATTCAGAAGAGTTCTTGAAACGACTCCGAAGCGAAGAGACTTCGTGGAATATCTAAAGGGACTCAGACAAGTTCCTGAAGGTATTTAGAAGAGTTTTTAAAAGGACTGAAAAGAGTTCCGAAAGATCCTCAAAATAGATTTTTCTAGGCCTCAGAAAAGTTTGTGAAACGAATTAGACGGACTCCCTAGGGGACTCAGAGGAGTTCCTGAAGTAACAAAGACGAGTTCTTGAAGCAACTCAGAAGAGTTTAGAAAGGAACTCAGAAGAGTTTCTAAAGACTCAAAAGCGTTTTGAAAGGAACTCAGAAGAATTTAGAAAGGAACTCAGAAGAGATTCGAAAGAACTCAGAAGAGTTTCGAAAGGAACTCAGAAGAGTTTTGAAAGGAACTCAGAAAAGTTTGAAATGAATTCAGAAAAGTTTCGAAAGGAACTCAGAAAGGTTTTAAAAGAAACTCAGAAAAGTTTCGAAAGTAACTCAAATGAGTCGCTGGAAAATTTAAAAAAAATTCTTTGAAATGGACTCATGAAAGCTCTTGACAAGACTCAGAAGTCCGAAAACAACTCTGTATAGTTCCTGAAAGGACTAAGAAAAGCTCAGAGTAATTTGTGAAGGTTTTTTAAAGAGTTCCTTAAAAGATTTTCCCTATTGGACTCAATTTAATTCAGGAATCGACCTTAGTGTGTACTTTTATTTTCGTTAATTTTTCCGACAAAAATTTTACTCTTCTCGTGAATTTGAAACATTTTTCCACCCCAAATCCGAAGATTTAAACAATGGGGAACCTTTTTGCCTTCGAGTAAGGGGGGGATGAAGTTTCGGATGGAAAATCGATGCATAAATAAGGAATAAACTTAAAATTATCTCCCCGACGACTGGCTGCCCCGAAGTTTATGGGGGCGGCACGGCGATGTGAGTGTTTGTTTTGTTGGTTTCGTTGTGTATTTTTCTTTTTTTTTTGTTCGCTACTTTTCTACCCCCACTCCTCCGTTTGGCTGTGATGGTCCGGGTGTTATTTTAAATTCGATTTATTGTAATTTAATTTCCCATTCCCCATCCAGAACCAGAAGGCCACCGACAGATCCGGGGATAGATTGCCTTTTCCCCCAGTAGATTGGCTGGGACGTCCCGAAGGAATCCTTCCTTGCTTAACTTCCAAGCTGCTGCTGCTGTTGCAATTGTATAATTGGCTGCTTCCATTCCTGCGGCTTTGGTCTCGAGACTGAAGGGGATGGAGGATGATCATTCTTAGTCTTCTAGTCGGAAGCCGCAAACCCAAGGAAAAACAATTTCTTTGCGTTCGAGTTAATTGCTTTTCTTTGGGAAAATTGTGATTTCTGTGAGTGTGTTTTTTTTTTCATCTTCTTTCGGCGATTAAGAGAAGCGAAACTTCTCTCGGCAGCGGGTTGGATTTTGTGGTTTTTCAACACGTGAAAAACGCCTTTTCTTCTGAGGGTGCAGAACGCTTAAATGTGGGAGTGGGTATTCGAAATTTTACACCAGGTTGAGATTAGCTTACTTCCGGTTGGACTACGCCGTGAGGATTATGCAAAACGGATGGCAAAAAGTGGTCCTCAGCTTTAGTTTTTTATATGAAAACGCACCTTTTTTTTGTGTAAAATGTTATTTTTTTCAATTTTTGTTGTACTATCAAAATAATCATTCTTTAAGAGGGGAGAGGTGCATCAATTCAGTTTGAGAACTTCTGACTACTCTGAGCAAACAATAAAGCAATAGAGCACGACATCAGTTTTTCCCAGCCAAGCAGGCAGAAGGGAAAATTATTATTCAAATCATATATTTATTACATCCTTCCAGTGCGTTCTTCATGATTTTTTCCTGTCCTCCTGTCCCGTTCGCTCTAAGCTTTGGGAGAAATTATTCCGAGGACCCTTTTCTACTGCGTCAAGAAAATCCTTCGCCTAGGAATTTGCTACCGAAGCACATCTTCCTCGAGGAAGGTATTTGATCAAACTTCGGCTTGAGGAAACCATCGGATCGAATTGGGGGGAACGACGCACGGTTGCATAAAAACTTCTTCCGGATCGTGTAATTCTCACCCCCCGGATTCAGGAAAATCCAAACATCGAAGGCGCAACATATTTCCGTAGGGCAGTGCACCACATTTCCTTTTCTTCGAACTTCTGAATCTGGTGTGTGGTTGTGTATGTGTGAGTCAACTTTTTCTTGTATGTGTGTCCGGATCCACCGACTAAGCTGAGAAAACTGAGTTGAGTTATAAATTGCAAAAAACTTTATTTGTTGGAACCCGGGCGTGGAAAATGAAGAGCAAATCTCGGTCTGCTGCAGTTGGGCCAAAGACGTCGTTCCTCTTTTTTCTTCTCCTCAAGCTAGAAACACACAAGTTGAGCTCAAGTTCGATTTAAGACGAAATAAAGCATAAACCAGCACTAAATTAAGTAGGATTTTGCCCTTCCATCCCACCATCCCCAGGAGAAATTCCAGCTCCAGGCGATAGAGAAGCCCGGCATTTGCGAACAGAAAGAAAGACGATGAATCATTTGCACCAGGTCCCTCGAGAAGGAAAACTCCCTGGAAAATGTTGCATCACGCCCCGGGAAAATCTGGGGCTCGAGATTTCCCGAAGGAATCCGCACCATGTGCCGAGGACTTTTTTTCGCTTCCAGTTCGTTCCGGACTGTTGCTGGAATGTGTTGAGAAAAAAAATCGAGAGAAAAATTCGATTCAAGCAGAATGTTGGCACTCGGTGATATCCAATCAAGATTGGGATCAGTGCATTAAGAAAGATTTTTTTCAGTCATTTTTCTGTTACTAGATTCAGCTATTTTAAGGGAAAATTGAAATTAATATGTACATAGAAATGAGAATAATCTTTTTTTCAAAATCATTTTTATTTAAATTAAAATCATTTAAATGAATCTGAATCTGAATTCTGAATCTGAAATCTGAATCTGAAATCGTTGGTTGTTGAATGGCAAACTCAGTCTTAAAAAAAAAAAAGACTGAGTTTGCCATTCAACAACCAACGAAAATCAAATCACAGTCGATAACTCCAAAAAAAGAATCTGAAATCTGAATCTGAAATCTGAATCTGAAATCTGAATCTGAAATCTGAATCTGAAATCTGAATCTGAAATCTGAATCTGAAATCTGAATCTGAAATCTGAATCTGAAATCTGAATCTGAAATCTGAATCTGAAATCTGAATCTGAAATCTGAATCTGAAATCTGAATCTGAAATCTGAATCTGAAATCTGAATCTGAAATCTGAATCTGAAATCTGAATCTGAAATCTGAATCTGAAATCTGAATCTGAAATCTGAATCTGAAATCTGAATCTGAAATCTGAATCTGAAATCTGAATCTGAAATCTGAATCTGAAATCTGAATCTGAAATCTGAATCTGAAATCTGAATCTGAAATCTGAAATCTGAATCTGAAATCTGAATCTGAATCTGAATCTGAAATCTGAATCTGAAATCTGAATCTGAATCTGAAATCTGAATCTGAAATCTGAATCTGAAATCTGAATCTGAAATCTGAATCTGAAATCTGAATCTGAAATCTGAATCTGAAATCTGAATCTGAAATCTGAATCTGAAATCTGAATCTGAAATCTGAATCTGAAATCTGAATCTGAAATCTGAATCTGAAATCTGAATCTGAAATCTGAATCTGAAATCTGAATCTGAAATCTGAATCTGAAATCTGAATCTGAAATCTGAATCTGAAATCTGAATCTGAAATCTGAATCTGAAATCTGAATCTGAATCTGAAATCTGAATCTGAAATCTGAATCTGAAATCTGAATCTGAAATCTGAATCTGAAATCTGAATCTGAAATCTGAATCTGAAATCTGAATCTGAAATCTGAATCTGAAATCTGAATCTGAAATCTGAATCTGAAATCTGAATCTGAAATCTGAATCTGAAATCTGAATCTGAAATCTGAATCTGAATTCTGAATCTGAAATCTGAATCTGAAATCTGAATCTGAAATCTGAATCTGAAATCTGAATCTGAAATCTGAATCTGAAATCTGAATCTGAAATCTGAATCTGAAATCTGAATCTGAAATCTGAATCTGAAATCTGAATCTGAAATCTGAATCTGAAATCTGAATCTGAAATCTGAATCTGAAATCTGAATCTGAAATCTGAATCTGAAATCTGAATCTGAAATCTGAATCTGAAATCTGAATCTGAAATCTGAATCTGAAATCTGAATCTGAAATCTGAATCTGAAATCTGAATCTGAAATCTGAATCTGAAATCTGAATCTGAAATCTGAATCTGAAATCTGAATCTGAAATCTGAATCTGAAATCTGAATCTGAAATCTGAATCTGAAATCTGAATCTGAAATCTGAATCTGAAATCTGAATCTGAAATCTGAATCTGAAATCTGAATCTGAAATCTGAATCTGAAATCTGAATCTGAAATCTGAATCTGAAATCTGAATCTGAAATCTGAATCTGAAATCTGAATCTGAAATCTGAATCTGAAATCTGAATCTGAAATCTGAATCTGAAATCTGAATCTGAAATCTGAATCTGAAATCTGAATCTGAAATCTGAATCTCAAATCTGAATCTCTAATCTGAATCTGAAATTAAAATTTAATTCTTGAATCTGAAATCTTAATCTGATTTAAAAAAATTATTTCCAACAATTCAAATGTGAGTTTATCATCTATTCTCTTTCCTCGAGTTGAAGTTCTTAATTTTTCTTCGATTTATTAGTGGTTTTGAGTTAGAAGTTCGTAATTTATGGTATCCATAAATTTTTTTACGGGTTGTTACCTGTCTCAAGTTTGACTTTCTTCTGAACCATAAATCATAGGAAAAAATTAGAAAGACCTGTTTTTTTTTGCTTCCAGGAAAGTTATTTAAACAAAACAAAAAATAGAAACAGAAGTCACCTTACCTTATACTGCGATCCGACGAAGTTATGCAAAAATTCGTTCCATGATCCCAAATCGCTCCAGAAATCACTGCAGGCGATGGGCTTTCGGCAGACCTGGCAATTCTAACGGATGGTTACGTAACAAACATCATAAATTTTATTGATGCACCGAGAGCCGGACTTTTATGACCCGGACAGGTTTGGCACCGATCACAAGCTTTCGACAAAAATCGAACCCGGACCAAAAGGTGCTGACAATTTTTTATGCCGTCTGTTCCAATTTTTCGACCCAATTTTTATGGCATCCTGCTGCGTTATTTTCGGTCAACTATTTTTGCACGCACTGTGTTTCTGTGTATGATTTGAGGGACCACACCTTGCGAAAAGTTTCACCACGGATTTTAGGAGAAACGAATTTGCAACCGAGATTGAACAGAGAAAACGAACGACCGAATCAGCTCAAATTTGAACAAAAACTAAATCTCGAAACACCTTTTTCCTCGGTAACATTCGAGGAAAGCTAGGGACTGGAACCGTTCTAAATTCGAACGTAGAGCCAGACCTCCTAAAGGAAGGAAGTCACTCGAAGAATACGTATGTTCGTTTTCTTCGAAATTCTTGGACCGGTTGTCTACAGGAAACCAAAATCGGTGCTGCACCCCTCGATGGTTTCGTTTGGGTCTATGGAAAAACGGAAGATTTAGCATTTGAGAAACACAAAAGAAGCTCAAAACTGCATATAAACATAAATTTTCCTCAAGCCTTTATTATAAGCCGTTTAGCGCAGAGCGAAGAATTTTTTTTTCGGCGGTTGTTTACACGGAGGGAAAAAATGCTCCGAAAAGTTGTCCGAGGTTAGCGACGACTGATCGTTAGCGGGTCGATCACCGAAATTGCTTCGATGAAAATAAAACAACCAAAATCCCCAATCAGTGGTTCAGACAACATAATTTAGCCCATCGTGAAAATGCCCACCGGTGGCTTTTATGTAGATTAAGGTGAGCTTAGCGCTGCGATTAGGTATCGTACGCTGAAAGCCGGCCGGATTGTTTTTGGAGCCGAACGGGGCGAGAGTGAAATACCAAAAACGAATGGGATAAAATTTATAGCCCAAACATAGCGATGAAAAAATTGAAAGATCATCGAACGAGTTGGCAAAACGGGCGGCAATCAACGCGGCCATTACCGAGAGCACAATCAAGACCTTTGGGGTCCGGCCTTCGAGTCCTTCGATTTGGAACCCATTCGAAGGGTGCTGAAAAGTAAATGCTGCATGAAATCACAAATTGATATTTGCTCGGATATAATCGCTGGAGCCGGAGCAATTTCGCTTGATTGCCGTAATCATAGGTTTTGCTAGGGTGATTGCTAGCGCAAATTGAACGAATCAATCCCGTCAGCGATTTGCACGAATCGGGCGAAAAAAAATCGCTAAATTCCAATACATTGGACGACGGGTGAAGGAAAAAAAATCGAAGAAGCAGCAGCAACTTTAAAAGGTTTGCTTTCGCAAGTTGGCGCGCACGCGTTTTTCTCTCTCGCATTCAAAGAAGAACCCTGTGTAGAGCTCTAAAGCCCTATCGCGTTCAATCGTTCTCGAGAATCTCATTTATTACCTCAACCTTCCACCCCCCGCCTGCCAGCCATAAGTCGCTTATGGAAAACGGCAGCCAGCCCCTGGCTTCTTCTACTTCATCTTCCCTGGCTGTCTAGCAACGAAGAAACCAGAAGGAAAAACAACATAAAGCACTCCTCTACCTCAAACACCGAATATACAGCAGGAAGCGAACATAGCAACCCGGATTGAGTTATGGCAGCCATGCTTCGCTAAACGCTCTCCGGAGAGTAAATCGTAGCAGCAGCAAGGCAAAAAAAAACTGAACGAACGAACCGAAATGGAACGCCAAAGCAAAACCGAGGAAAACTCGACGAAGCCAGCCATGATGTTTCTCGCTTTCCACCATTCGTTCGGTCGTTCTCTTCCTCTCCCGAGTAGGGAATTCGCTCTCTTCTTCTACTGGGGAAGCCACGGCGTTGAAGTTTCCGTTCAACCTGCTGCCGTTTTTGCTGTTGCTGTTGTTGCTGTAACTTTTATGTTTTGTTTTTGTTCCGAGAGACGCGCCGTGCCGCCGCTTTTTATGGTTTGTTGTGATGGTTTCCTCCAGTTCGTGAACCGCTCTTCGCAAGTGCAATATTTTCTTTTTTTCGGGTGAGCTTTTATGAGCTGTTTTTATTAGTCGGGTGCCGGTTTGTTTTCTCGGTTTGCCGGTGCAAGTGAATCCGGTTCGATTCGTTCGATCGAATGGCGGTGGAGTTGATTTAGTGACTGCAACTAGAGTTGCAATCGGAATGTAAAAAGTCATTGGAAACTCATTTCGGTTCTATGGCGGTCGCCATAATTCTTTGTGAAACTAACACCAATACAAACGCAATCCATCAGCAGCGGTAGCAGCCAGCAGTAGTAGCGGCATCTCTTACCGAGACGATTGATTACACCAATACCAGTGGGGTTGTAAATTTTTAACGAGAAGTAGAAACAGCAGCAGCGCTACTTCGATCGGTCGTGACGTCAGCGGAGTATAAATCAATATTTCGTCATAATTGTCTTTTTTTCAGCATACTGTTCTAGTTCAGAATTTTAAACCACATGATTCAATCTATATAACATTCAATCAGTCTTAGTTCAAACAACTGTGAGGATAAAAGAAAATTACACAAAAGAGTAGGTCAAATTGCGTGACAGTTCATCATATAAATTTTCAGCAAAACGTTTGCAAAAAAAAACATATGAACTGTGATTTTGTCTACCAATCGTCGTCGATTTAGGAAGCAATCACTGAAAAACAAACAAACTCACATCATCATCACCATCACCACCGATGGACGGGGGGTCGTGTCATTCACGTCATTTTGTAGTAGTACGTTTGTGTCAGGGAAAATTGTTCGATGACATGCCATTTTGGCCGGCTGAATTGATGGTTTAAAAATAGAGACCGATTCCGAATTGCACCGAAATGCAGCAGCCTTTCGGAAGTAGAGCAATCCAATCCGATTGTGGGACGATTGGCAAACTATGATTGTTTTGTTGAAATTGTGTGTAGGGGAAAAGTTCATATAACGCCCCATGTGGCTAATACGCGCCACCCTTGTTTTGAAGAATCTGAAGCATTTTAAACCTGCAAAATATTACCAATTTGTTCTAAATGCTGTGATTGGTCATGGCAAGTATGAATTTTTCCTTAAAATGCTTCTGTGTCGTGATAATTTCACTATTTAGGTTTTTCTTCATTTCGATCTAAATTTTCAAACACTTTCAATAAGGTGTCACCAAGCAGAGAAAAACGAATAAGACAATATTTTCTGACACATCGATAGAGGAGAATCTAAACTACGATTTAATGCTAAAAAATTATACCGAACTCGCTATGGTATGCTTTTTATGGGTATGTTTTATCACGGCCCATGCGCTCGTTATAACGCGCCTATCGTAGTAGGCTGAAAATAGCATTAATTTTTCAAAAAGGCCAATTTTCATTGAAAATGAACAAAAAGTCTAAAACATTATTTTGAGCATTAATTCAGCCCAAAAAATCTACTTTTATTTTTTTTTAAATTTTGATTAGTCCATTTTGATTTTATTTTCATTCAAAGTGTCTGTAAGTATTGGTGTGTTTTCGGTCTTCGGCTGCTTTCGGGTGTGTTCGGCTGCTAGGCGCGTATTGAATACACGGCGGCGCGAATTTGCAACACAGTTTTGTTCTGTGGCTTTGAATAAGGTTTTTATAAATCAAGTTTTTGAAGCAACTATAGCAATTTAGGTAATAAAAAATCATAGGCATTTGTAGAAAACAATTTTCTTCAACGATTGCACCCATTTTTAACACAATTTGTACGTGGAATACATAGAAAATCAGCGATTCGCTTAGGTGGCGCATAATAGGGCATGTTCCCCTATTTTTTCCCCTTCCAGGTAATATTTACGGTTGAAATGTTTTGTTTTAGCAAACGTCCCGAATAGCTCTTTGTGATCGCTCAATTGCCATCGGAGCAAATGAAGAAAAAAATTTTATCGGTTATGTAACAATGGTGAATGGAACCTGCAACTGGAAATTTGTTTAAAAGGTTAAGAAAGATATGTCATAATTTAGTTGTGATTTTTTTTAATAAGGTTGATTTATTTCAATTATTTTTTAAGAAAAATTAAAAGAATAATCGGGCGTCGAAACAAACTCGGAACTATCTTATTTAACCGAAATCTTTCTGATCTGGCATTGATTGTGGCATCGTAGATATGCCTCCGGTGAAGTATAAGATTATGTGAGACAAGCTCGTAACATCAGCGATAACAATCGCTAGAATAACTGAGCTCTCAAGTATCTAATGCTCAATAATGTCAGAAAATAATTTATCTCGAGATGAACCCTGTAATTGGGCTTTTCGGGATTCCATTTTATCAGATCCTTCCAGGAGAATTTATTTTGGTATCTTAGAAATGCTTCTGACGAAGTTTAAGATTATGAGAGACAAGCTCGTAACATCAGCGATAGCAATCGCTAGAATAACTGAGCTCTGAAGTATCTGTCAGAGTAGTAATTTCAGATAAGAATTAATCTCGAGATGAGCCTTTTAAATTGGCCGTTCGGAATTCCACATTGGCAGATCCTTGCAGGTGAATTATTTTTTCGGAATCTTTGATATGCCTCTGGAAAAGACTAAAATTATGAGAGACAAGCTCGCAATATCAGGGATAGCCATCGCTAGAATAACTGAATTCTCAAGTAATCTAGAGCTCGATAATGTCAGATAAGAATTCATCTCGAGATGAACCCAATAAATGAGCTGTCCGGGATTCCACATTGGCAGATCCTTCCAGGTGATTTTTTTCGGCATCTTTGATATGCCTCCCGCAAAAAATAATATTATGAAAGACTAGCTCGCAACATAAGCAATAGCAATCGCTAGAATAACTGTACTCTCAAGTATCAAGAGCCGATTATGTCAGATAAGAATTAATCTCGAGATGAACCTTGTACTGTAGCAATAACACCGTATGCTCTTCAAGGGAATCCATACCTGAGCAGCGTACTCCATTATGCTTTCAGCAGCCTTTCAACGTATGGATTTCGTCAAAATCGTCAGTCTTCCTTTGCGGAAGTAATTCAGCCAATGTGAGTGTTATCAATCTTCACTCTGGGACCAAATGTGGACATCACATTTTCCAGATTCATTGTGGCGTTTCGCTTCTGGTTTTCAAAATGCTTGAAAATGATTTGATCATTTTTGACGTTTGGCTGGAGACGTGAGATTTGTTGGAGGTAAAGCACTTTGTTAGCTGATTACGTAATCGTCTAAGATCGACATTCCACCAAGCGTTGATTTGAATCGCTGCTGTCGCATCAGGAGTACATTTTGAGTAAATCTTTAAATAGAAAACTCTAGCGGGGAACTCCACATCGCATACTGCTTCTAGGAATTCCCAATTTGTTGAGTCGAGCGCAGCTGCAACCAGATCGAAGTTACATCTTTTGAAATCAAAACCGAGTTCACCGACAAGTTCTTCCAAGGAGCTTAGTTTTTGATCAATTTCCTTATCATTTACCGGAGCTGGTACAATCTTAAAACAATTACAGTCACAGCCTCCTAAACATGAGCATTCCAGTCAGTATTCAAACACAGTATTCAAACACTCAGCAAAGGGCCCAAAGATAATTTGATAGTTCACTAGGGAGCCAAAAGGTTATCAATCGCTAGCACATCCGACCTTTCTAGCAATCGGCCTCAAAGCGGTAATTCTTTCCACTTTAGTCTACTCCCGTTCTCACAATATGTTATCTTAACAAAAATGTCCGATTTTTTTTTTATTTTCGAATTGGTTACGGACTTTCAACGATTGTTTTCTTTTAACAGAAAAGAATTGTGATAGTCTTCTCAACTCTCAAACATCATCTCCCAAGAAAGGATCGTTAAAATAGTTCCTTCAAGAAGGAATTTTTCCCGATCAAACCTAGGAACAGGACAGAAACAATTCTCTTCCAAAGCCGGAATAGAACGGGACTACCGCAGAAAAAAAAACAATCTCCCTAAAAGAATGCTCTAATTGGTTGGCAGCTACCGCTCTCGAACGATAACAATGGACAGGACAGCCGATGGGGTCCAACTCCCGCCCGAGGTGCCTCGATTATCAATTCATAAGTACGCCATTAGGCTACGTGTCGCTCGTTTGAATTTCATAAATAAATTTACAAACACCTCAGCCGGCAGTTAGGATTTTGTTTTATTATTTTCAATGTAGTGTTTTTTTTTGCGTTTTTTACACGAGCCCAAAAAGAGGGTACACTCGTCGCTCAACAGATGACGCCGATGATGACGGTCGGGGACCACTGTGATGAGATTTCATAATTTATAATTGTTTATGGGGGCAGCACAGCTTAGAGAACGCGAGAAGGGGTTCTTAAACGTTGCGTACGGCCTTCGGTGCGCCCGGATTAGGAATAGAACTTGTTTTTTTCTGTTTCAGTGTGATGGAAAATATACATAGTTACCCGGCAACCGGGCCAGTTTCGCTGAATGATGATTAAGTAGGCTGTTTTATTGCGCTTTTTATGGCGTTCTGCGTTTTGTAGTGTAGCACGCGATGAGCGCGGTGAACGGTCGACACGTAAAAAACGACTGTTTAGTTGCTCTTTAATGATTGCTAACGACTTGTTTTCACTTGCAAATGTTTGTGATGGTTTGTAAGCACCCGATTTAAAGGTTTTTACAAGTAAAAATTTTCGGCAAGATTGATCTAAAGTGGGTAGATTATTTTAACCGTGTGTTTTTGGAACGGTATAATTGTTGGGCTCGTAAATCTTTTCCCCACGGCTTTAGGGCGGCCGCTCCCAAGGATCGATAATTAAAAGTTGGAAAGATTGCCGAACGAGCAAGGGTACTAACTCTTCTGCCGCGGCAAATGCCCCGAAAACAAACAATAAAACGCTTTAAAACAACAATAACAGTAGCCAAACTGCCGGCAATAACCATTAAAGTTCGACTTCTGACTGCGCTTTGCGGAAAAGTTGTAAGCCGACTTGCCTTTGCACCTTTAATTACCCTACATTCTGCAATCCCGCACGACCGACTCGCTTCCGCGTCGCCATGGGAATCGTTTCGTTCGCCTGCTTGTAGGACGGTCGACCGGGTAGAGAAGGTAGCCGGACTATCAAAGCAGGCGGGCGACGGAGAAGCGAATCTTCGTTTACGCTTTTAATAGCTTCCCAATAGCCGTCGTCGCTCTACAAACATGGGCACACTACACATACTCATCGATCGTTTTTGCTCTCCTCTTCTGGTTCGCCGACTTCGCCTCGCCTTCCTTTGCCGCAGCCAACTCGAAGTCGGAGCAATTCTTCAAGCACCGAGACGAGTGCCGGAGAGTAATAAAGCAGAAAATCAGCAAGTGAATAATGGCACCGCACCACCACCACCACCGACTAAAGCTGAGAAGAAAACAACAACAGCAATAAAAATAATGGCTTTAACCACGCCCTAATGTATTTTATTTTTATACACCTCTCGCTCTCATTTATGCTCGAATCGGTCGTATTTTTCCTACTCCGTTTCCGTAGCAGGTCGTAACTTTTCTTTTTCGAGCAGTCTCCCGCACCAATACATCAACATAATGGCCTGCCTCCCGTGTTTCTCCCCGTCTCGCCGTCCTTCCCTCTGGCCAACCAACCTTTTGAGTTTGGTTCAGTTCAGAGATTCCACCGCACAAATTTCGCAGCAGCCGACGGACGGTCGACGATCGATCTTTTACGGAGCTCCTCCTCGTCGTTCAGCGACCCCCGGCCTCGGTTTGTCACGGTCGCCATTCGGTCGCCAAGCCCCAGTAGCCCATAAACCATCGGTCGATTTGTGTGCGAAAATTCCGATGGAGCCGATGAATTCTTCGTCCGTCCGGGACCTGTGTCGTCGCTGTGTGCGTTGGTTTTTGGGGTGAAAATGGTTTCCGGTCCCAAAAGGAAAACAACGACAACGGCACATGAACACGGTAACAGCAGCAGATCAAAGAGCATCCCTTCGTTTTCGTGTGCCGGATAACGCCGGATGGGCAGGAGGGTGCCGGGCCACCGGGGTTGGGGACACAGGAGAAAAACCTAGGGACCTACTTTCGGTAGCCCTAGTCTTGGTACGTAACTACGTAGGTTTGTACGCTTTTGCCATCGTCATCATGCTTCCACACCGCCGACGCGCGCCAGCCGCAATTTTGGCAAATGAAAACGGGGCCGTTTCAGTGTTGTCTCCAGCCAGCAAGCATACATTCTGTACCGTAGGAGGAAGCTTCTCCTCGGTCGGACATGATTTATGGGTTGACATAGTTATGGGGTACTTTTTATTTTGCTTTCCCCGGATTTCGGCTTTTTCTGTGCTTTTTTGTTTAACGTGCATGTGTCGTCTTTTGTTACCACATTCGGCCGATTCATTGTTTGGAGATTTTTTTTTGTCCCCAAGCATTCGCCGATGAAGGTATTCTTGGTTGGTGATTCGGGAGGCGAATGTGATGTTCTATTTTTGTTTTGGGGAAAATGCGGAAACGCAAGGCCACATGTGAAACTGTGTCTCCTTAGTCGAGTTTTCTGTGAGGTCGTCGCCAGATCTACTGGGAGGACAATTCATTAAATTAGCAGGACTCATCATTAGACTTTGCAATTATTCTATAAATTTCGTCATTTTCTACCGGAAGGCCAAATCAAAACGAACAATCAGAAGCAGCAGTCTTAAATTTCGGCGCTTCCTAAGCTAATTCCGTCTTTTCCAACGGAAAGCCAAATCAAAACTAACAATCAGCAGCAGCAGTCTTAAATTTCTACGCTTTCTAAGCCAATTCTGTCTTTTCCAGGCAAAAGTCACCCGAAGGCCAAATCAAAACAAACAATCAGCAGCAGCAGCCTTAAAAATCTGCGCTTTTAAGCCATTTCCGTCATTTTTTACCGGGAGGCCATATAAAAACCATCCATAAAGAGCAGCAGCCTTAAGTTTTCGCGCTTCCTAAGCTTATTCCGTCTTTTTCACCAAAAGGCTAAATCACAACAAACAATCAGCAGCAGCAGCCTTAAAAATTTGCGCTTTCTAAGTAAATCCGTTTTTCCCACCGTAAGGCCAAATCATAAAAACCGATCAGGAAGGTCAAATCAAACCAAACAATCAGCAGCAGCAGCCTTAAAAATCTGCGCTTCCAAAGCCTATTCCGTCATTTTCTACAAACAATCACCAGCAGCAGTCTGAAATTTCTGCGCTTCTTAAGCTTAATCCGTCTTTTCCATTGAAAGGCCAAATCAAAACAAACAATCAGCAGCAGCAGGCTTGAAATCTGCGCTTCTTAAACCAATCCGTCTTTTCCCCCGCCAAATCAAAACAAACAATCAGCAGTCTTTAAAATCTGCGCTCCCTGTGCCAACCCGTCTTTATACCATGTACACACCACGCCATCGTCATGATTTTATGATTAAACTCCGAGATTCACTCACTACCTTTCTATCATCTCTATTCTACATTTCATTCTAAGCAAAACCTGTTGTATATTTCTCCAAATATCCTTTCTCTTAATTCTACAATCCATTATAAGCACAGGCTTTTGAAATTTGTAAAATTTTATTAATTTTCTGATTATCTATCATCTCATCTCTACAACTAGTTCTGAAGTGACAATCTTCGTCCTTGGATCCTATCTGACTGCATCTTCAGTCCTGACTACGACAATCAAAGATGCCTTTGCGTAGATGAAAATACTGAAAATTTAGAGCTTATCAAGTATCAAGAACGTGTTTTTTAAACTGGATGAGTTGTCAACTCAAACGCGAACCTTTGGCCCTGTCAATACACCAGAAATATTGCAACGCAACATGGAAAAACATTGAGATCAGTGTGCAAAATATTCGTTTCAATCATTGAAAGCCGAACGCAACACAAGCTCAAAGTCGCGCACCACCTATTCCTGTCACAATGAAGCTTTTCGACTTTCAAGCTCACATGAAGCCAGCATTGCTGTCAGTCTTTTCCAATTGAACGAATACTAGCCCGGCTTTCAGTCCAATAGGAATGAAAGCTGGAAACCGCCTTTCAATTTTCGATGACTGTGTGCGCTGTTCATATTCATATTCATTTGAAAGGCAGACATTTTCAGTCATGAAGGAATGAAAAAGCGCCAAGGAACACTTGAATACAGCAACAACAACAAACACTACTGCTTGCGGCGGTGTGAGGGACATGATGCGGTGTATGCAAATTTGATTGCAAACAAGATTGTTTTGATGTGTGTTGCTTTCAGTGATTATCTCGGAATAAGGAATTGTTTTGGTATACACATACGTTTATCTTTCCAATTCTAGTTATATTTCATAGAAATTCAAAATATAAACAAAAAAAAAACATTTAAAAAATTTTTGTTTATTTTTCGTTTTGAAAAAAAATTATCTTCAAACTTCTTCAGTAGGCGACGGACTAGGCGATTTCGATTTCAGCTAACACATAAAACATCTCGTAGTGTCTACACTGATAAGCTGATATAACTCTGGGCCCCATTCCAATCAACCAACGTATCAGTAGTAAGTGAATAAACCGTTGTTAGTGATAGCGCTAGTGTACTAGAAAAAGCTCGCATAAAAGCTACGCACTTCATATGTTGCTAAGAATAAGCTCGTATAACAGCGTCGTATGTTATATGTTGCCATGGTGTTGAATACGTTGTTTTCATTGTGAAAAAATGAGTCGCAAGTGCGAAGTTATAGATTGTTATAACGCTAGAAATCGTTCTTCTAATTCGTTTTTTGCTTTCCCTCAAAATGTTGAAAGGTAAGCATTCTAACCATAAATTTGAATCATATATTGTGAAGATTTAGAAAACGATATCATTTTAGCTGCTCAAAATGGGTCAGTTTTTGTAACTCGCCGGAACTATTCGAGGAGTTCAAAAGTGGAGGAACTCAAGCTGTAAAAAAAAGGACTATTTGCTCGGACCATTTTACTAGCCCTGATTATTTAGTAGAGAACCCCATAAAAAAACGGTAATTATTTGAATATCAATTTAGTTAATAGCGTAACTTTAATAATAACGTGTGTACATACATACTAAAAAGGTTGCGTAAAGGAGCAGTTCCTTCGGTTCAAAGTCGTGAAACTAGAGTTCTAACCACAGCTCGGATATCAAAAGATAATATGATGACTGCTGAAAACGAAATTGAATTTCAGAGTGCTGAACCACATTCTTCATCAAACATAAATTCAAACTCCGATGACAGGATGGAGATCGATGTTCATCAGATAATCGAAAACCCAATTCATGAAGAGGCGAATAAAGATCTTAAGAGTGTGGAAAATGACCGTAACTATTTTTTTAAATTTTGTATTTCACAGTTTAACCATTCTGATTTTCAGGAGGTCATTCTAACAAAAATGAATCCGTAAACAGGTTTAAAGCTCTGTATTTTGCCGAGAAAGAACGATGTAATAAAGCTCTTCGGAATGTTGAAAAACTTAGGAAATCACTTCAAAGCGAACGACGAAAAAGTAAATGGCGCCTTGTTTCAATGGTTTCAAAACAAAACCATATAAATAATTTGAAAATTAAATTAAAACACCTCAAAACCGCTAAAATCAATGATTTTAATCTCCTTAAAAAGCTGAAATCTAACAAGGTGCTGTTTGACTCGCTTTCAAATAGTTTAAAAAAACCTCAGGCAAGACGATATCGTAACGAAACACGCAAGTTTGCCCTCGGGACCTATTTAGCAGGACCCTCAGCATACCGATTCGTCAAACAGACAGAAATTTTTCCACTTCCGCATAAAATGACAATCGGAAGATGGAATGAATCCATTCGCACGGAGCCAGGAATAAACGAAGCTCTTCTGAACAGGTTACAGGAAAAAACGCGAGTTTTGAACGATAAAGAACGAGTTGTGGCAATGTGCATTGACGGCATGTCAATAAAACCACAATTGTCATATAAAGCGAAAAGTGACATCTTTATAGGATTTCCAACAGATGGAACAACGACAAGATGTGAAAAAAACAATCCTCGAAAACTAGCAAATGAAGCTGTGGCAATAGTGATCACCGGACTATCGGATATTAACCAAACTTGTTGGAACAATATGACGGAATCAGAAAATAATAAGAAAAGAAAGCGCTTTAAGATGGTAAGTAATGAATCCTTGATGTTGATTAGATCATAAAACCAATTATAATTTCCAGGCCATTGGTTATGCTTTAGCAAAAAATACCATGGGAAGTACCGCACAATTGCGATTCATTAAGAAGACAGCTGAAGAGCTTCGTTCGCGAAGTTTATTCCCTTTGTCCCTAACGATGGATCAATGCGCGACTAACATAAAAATGTTCAAAGAAGCTGGCGGAACATGGGATGAGCCAATTATTAAAATCGGAAATGATCATATGGCAGTTTTTTTCGACAATCCTCATTTAATTAAAAATGCCAGGAACATGTTGACTAAACACAATGCTGTTTTCAACAAAAATATAGCCTCATTCAAGGACGTGGCTCTTTTGTATAAAGTAGATCATAAAACCGAGCCACGGTTGGTCCCCAAGTTAAGTGAGAGTTGCATCACTTTGCCACCATTCACTGCAATGAATGTGGCTTTAGCTACTAGAACGTTGAGCAATTCAGTGGCTCGAGGAATAGAGTACTATTCCCAAATTGGAATAATGCCACCATCAGCTTTAAGAACTGTTCCGTATATTGAGTTTTTTGATACCCTTTTTGATGTATTTAATTCGAAAAGCATCCACAGTACAAAAGTAAATTAAAATGAATGAGGATTTTTTGTTTCAATGTTATTTTCATAATTCTATTTAAGCCTTTTAGGAGTGCAATCACGGATCAATCGTGTCAATGGGCGTTTTTGAAGAAAGCTATGAAAATATTAAATAAGCTTTATTTCACAAAGAGTTCATGCATAGATATTAAAAAAGTAAGTTTATCTCGAAATAATTACTAAATTTAAATCTAACAGAACTTTTTTTTCATCCAGGCACCTGCTGAAGCTACAAAACTTCTGTCTCATCAAAGAAAACCAAATTTCATAAACGGTTTTATTTGCAACATCCATGCGCTCAGATGGTTGTGGAAGGAATTGAAAAACAACTGTAATTTTGACAACCTCTGTACAAATTCCTTGTGCCAAGATGCTGTAGAGGCTCTGCGACGTAGTTCCACCTCCCCGTGGTGCAGAGTGGAAACGTGTCTGCAAGTCCGGCGTATTGCAGATGTACGGCCAAGAGAACTACACCAAACCCACTAGAGGCCGTCGACGGGTCCCGCCAAACCCGCGCGGAAGAAGTGGTGCACCCGGGTACTTTGGTACCAGTACTTGGGTGTGAGCGTGATGGTCCAACACGCTTTCGGGGGGTCATGACCCTGATATGCGGATGCGACCGGAGGGAGAGCGATCGCCAACTTGTTTTGCGCTTCGGTGGGTATAGACCCGTCTCGCAAAATGAGTAGATGCGCAAAGTGGTGGCCAATGGTGGGCCGATCACTTAGGGACGTGTTTACACGTCAGTGTCCGAGAGGCACGTTCTGCCGGAGGTGTCAGGGTTCGACACGCGTTTCGGGAAATGTTGCACCCGAACCGCGAGTGTGACCTGATGAGGGCGTTCTATAACTCGATCTGCGCTTCGGGTGGTCAAGCGCCCGACTTGAAGATCGGGTAGTTGCGCTGAGTGGTGACTTAAGTCAACACTATTTGTGAGTTCGGAGGAGTCTGAGTCCTACACGTGGCCTAGGGGGCTTACCCCCCCTACCCGCGTGTTTGAACAGAGAAAGTGCCGTCGACAACTCGCTTTGTGTTTCTGGATCTTGGACTGGATTCACAAAGTTAGTAGTTGCGCTACGTGGGGACCTCATTCACACGATGAGATGTCGGGTCCTAACTCGTCAGAGGAGGGGTCGCGCATCGAGTTGTGTTAGAATGAGGCTATGCTATCAGAGGGTTCGGAAACGAGTATTGCCTTGGAGCGCACTAGCGCGAAATGACCTCCCACTATTGAAGCAAAGTGTGTCAAACAGTTCGAGGTGGGAACAAAGGTCAGTGGCCCCAGGTGGACTTTATGGCGTAGGGGGTACAGTGTTCCTTAGCATTGTATCATGAGTCGTCCAATTGCACCCATGGACCCAGAGTAGCAAACTGGGGGGACGCGGTGGCTCGCCGTGCCTTGGAATGCAATCCGTAAAATGGATTTACCACCTGGGTTAACAACTAATAAAAAAAAAAAAAAAAGATGCTGTAGAGAACCTTTTTTCCGATATACGAAGACGGTGTGGGAGAAATGACGCCCCTAATGCCTATCATTTTGGAAATGCATTTAGGTTGTCTGCATTATCTGCCAACGAAAAACTAAGTACAGGATCAAACTGTGAGCGAGATAACTCCGAGCCATTAATTCAAGAACATGTAGAAACCGAATCAAGTTTACTACAGATGACTGTTCAGTGTGCTAATAATCGAGAAACGCTAAATTTAAATCAAAATTACTCGATAAGGGAGCTTAATGGCCTGATGTATATTGCTGGCGCTGCAAGTCGCAACTTACGTCATGCACGATGTTTCGAAGCGCTATGCTGTGATGGAGAAGAATCAATTCAAAACGCCAATTTCAAATTCATCTTTTTAAAAAAAGCAACATTCAAGCCTAGTTCTAAATTATTTGATATTGCATTGAAAGCATTCTCTGCATACAAACAGAAATTCAGAACATTTCTGTATAAAAACCGGAGAAATGTCAAACTTCGTTTAAAAGCATTAATTGCTCATGGTACTTATTCAGAAGCGATCTGCAAAAGTTGTTTTAATAGAGTTTTAGATAGAATTTTTAATACTCTTATAAAATGCTTCATAAAAAAAATTAATGCTTCATCGATTGTCACCAGACGATGCATTACCAAAAGAAACGGTAAAGCACGAAGGATGAATTTGAAGGAGAAGACTAATAAGTTATAATACATTTTAAATTGTTATGTTTTTTTTTGTTTGTTTTTTTCCATAATTTTTTTTGTGAAACAATAAATCCAAAAGGCTAAAATACAAAAGTTCTTTAGGATAATTCAATTCCGGAATTCCTCTTCTCCACGATACCCCTACCTAATTATCATGCCTTTAACACAATCTTTTGCTCAAAATCCGACGATCACAGATCCATTATTTTTATTTTAAGAAATATTTGTTAATTTGTTTCGGATTTTAACACTATCGTGTTATTTATCCCTTTGAAATCTAAGAAATCATCATCAGTTTAGGCCAGTTTTCAAAAAAATGATTTCGAAATGCTCGCCCGCAAAAGCAACCTGATCGATTTTGTTAGCTTCAAGCACCAAAGCTTACTAGTACGGGAATGATCAGCTAGGTGTCGCCCTGAGATCTGGGGGATACGATTTCTCTTCCGATTTGCTCAGTAAGTTATATCAGCTTATCAGTGGTGTCTATTCATTCTGCATATGAAAGAAAAAAAATATTCAGGAAGCGAAAATTTTTATCAAGGACCTACAAAAATATTCATCAACAAAAACATCAATCATTTTCAATTGAATATGACTGGATCGGCTTTCAAATGAATTTGAAAGCATTTGACAGGAAATGAATACGGTAGAAAGCTCCTTTACTTTGAAAGATACAAATATGAAAGCTATTTCAAAGCTTTGACTTTGACAGAGAGGATGCTGTCAGTTGAGTGAAGATTGAGCTTTGACTGTGAAAATTTTGAACACTGATTGAGATAGGTAAAGCTGAAGCCTTCAATCCTTTTCATAAGATTAAGGGAGTTAGGAGTTCAAAAAAGTATAAATACCAAGGCGGTTTCACAAATTGGTCATTCGTTTACAGAAATTGTGGAATGAAACAGCTCGGACACCAAGCAAGGCGAACTAACCTTCCTCTTAAGAGAAGAAATGGAAAACTCGGTAAACTCACACAGTTTGTGATAGAGTTTCCTGTGATGAGTTGCTAAGTGTTCTGTTCCGACTCCTAGGAGGAATCAAAGAGAAGAAGAACGGGACAGAAAAGCCCCGAAACGGTGACGACTGGAATCGAGAAGAAGGATGTCACGTCAAAGAATGGTTCCCAGAAGGATTCCTTGGAAAAGACTGAATCCTAGAAGAATCCTTTGGCCTTTCTTTTCTTTCACTCGGGATTTTTAAGAAACCTTTGGCGAGAACAGGAACCGAGAAGAAGGATCTCACGACAAAGACTGTATCCCAGAAGGATCCCTTGGTAAAGTCTGGATCCCGGAAGGATCCTTTGGCGAGGACAGGAACCAAAAAGATGGTTTCTATGGCGAAAACTGGAACGGAGAAAAAGGGTGCGATTAAAGACAGCGAAAATTGCGGAAAGAAGGAGCTCGAACACCACGAAAGGCGAACTTATCTTCCTGCAAGGAAAAAAATGAAACTCTCAGTAAACTCTTACAGTTTGTAATAGAGTTTACTGAGTTGCTGAGTGTTCTGTTCCAACTCTTAGCAGGAATCAAACATCAAACGGGAAAGAAAAGCCCCGAAACGGCGACGACTAAAATCGAGAAGAAGGATCTCACGGCGAAGAATGGTTCCCAGAAGGATCCCTTGGCGAAGACTGAATCCCAGAAGGATCCTTTGGCGAGGACAGGAACCGAGAAGATGGATCCCATGGCGAAAACTGGAACGGAAAAAAAGGGCACGACTAAAGAAAGCGACAATTGTGGGAAGAAGGAGATCGGACACCACGGAAGAAAAACTAATCTTCCTCCTAAGAGAAGAATCAATTCGCATTCCAACGTGTACCATTTGGTCTAGTCAATGCAACAGAAATATTTTAGCGTAACATGTTAGCACTAATCGCGGATTGTGAAAGAGCCTACTGATAACATGACAAATTGGGAGTCGCGGGTTGTAGGCAGCACCGCTATTAAGGTGTGTCGAATTCTAGCTTTTATAATTTCGAAACACCTGAAACGTAGAAAGATTTCAATTTTTTTTCATTGCGATGGAGACCTTTGCAGAAAGATCTCAGGAGAGAGTGAAATTCCACAGCATTTAAGCAATCGCTAGCCCAACTGATTGTGTTGGTAAACCCTTTTCAATGAGTTCATATATTATTTTACTTGAAGTAGCAGTAGATGACGGTGGTTCAAACAATAAATCGGCATCACCGTTTTCTGAATATTTTTTTGATAATAACTCTATTAGTTATGTTTGAATTGATTTTTAACAAAGTCCAACCCAAAAAATTAGTATAGAACATTCCATTAATATTACATCCCACAAAATTCATCCTTAAATCTTTTTATAATGCCTATTGCTGGAAATTCAGAAACCTGTCAAGACTGCCGTATATGCCAAAATGTATGATGTATGACTAAATTGACATTGAATTTCAAGATTTTGAGTTTGAAATCGTGTAAAAACGCTTGATGCAAATGTGAAAAAATAGCTTTTTCTTCCTCTAGGCCTTTCCTTGAATAAACTTTCCTCTGAATAGAAAAAGAAACACATGCAAGAACCTGACGAACCAAAGTCTAATCCCCGATCGATTGGGGAATCAGTGAGCATCGACAACAAGTTTGCATAGAATCTAATGCTTCCACAACTTTTTTCGTCTTCTCAATATTTGCAGAAAAGACCAGAACAAAAACGGTTAAAGTGAAAATGGACACCAGCTGCCACCATTCGGAAGGAACAGCAACAGCAGCAGGTTTGTTTACACTGTCATCAAGGTCGTAAACAATGTGATAAAAAGAAATGCGAGAAGAAGTAAAAAAAACTGTAGCTCTACCCCTATCGGAGCGCTGCCTGGCCAATATTATACGTATCGGCAAAGGCAACAAACGATGGCGATTACCTTCCCCATTTCCGTCGCCACCCCTTCTTCTTTACAGCCATTTTTCGCTAGAGGTAAGTGACCAATCCTTTCGTTTACCCAACGATGGTGTGGACTAACAGAAAACAAAACCGATTTGTTATTGATTCCCAGTTTCGAATTCTAATCCGGGTAGAAAAAAGTCTACCAAACGCTTGGCATCCGGAGGAAACTTCACAAACACCGCTGCTGCAGCTTTGATCCAGCCGATCCGGAACCGACATCCGGATCCGGATCGCAAAGTTTGAATTTAAAATTTTGATTCAAAGCCAGTGAAAAAACGAAACAACTCACTACCTTCGCGGCAACAGTTGCGCGCTACCAGAATGTAAACAATCTTCTCGGCACAACGCGAAGCGTTTGTTTACAAATTGGGAAGCGAGAGAGAGAGAGTGTGGCGCACGACGCAAGTGGCGCCTTCATGCGTAAGCTTCTTGAGCACGCACCATACCAAACGGACGGCGGCGGCACTCTGGAAGCTGATCAAATAAACAACAACCGGGCCCAGGTTTGTGGACGCCACCTTTTGCCGTCCAATCGATCGACGAATGCTTTGCATTTGTCTAGCTGTGGCTGACTGGCTTTGATATCGGTTTGCTCGAAATTCGCTCCCGCACGTTAAGAATGCTATTGATGTTGTCTGCAACGCTAGCCAGGAGTTTGTTTTGATTTCTTGCCTTAATTGCCTCTTCTGCTGAGAGGTTTTTATCTCTGATCTTCACTTACCAGAAACCGGATCGATTGTTTATGTTTGTTTGTTTGAGGTTTTTTTTTATTTCTGTGTCTGAACGAAAAAAGATTCGAGCTGATTTTTTTAAGAGAAAAAGTTGGTTCAATGTCAAGAAATTAGGTTAGGAGTATGTTGATACATATCTATATTCGAGGAAAATCCGGAAAGTCAACCACCTTTTGTTAGAACTCACATAAATTTTATCCGGCTCGGAGGACCAAATTGTACATCCAACACCGAAACTTTCAGTTTTTAAATTAACTTAATGTTGTTCAACCAATCCCTTTACAAATGGTAGTAGAGGTATTTAACGAATCAAAATTTCATATGGATCAGTTCAGATTTGAATCCGGCTCGAAGGACCAAAACCGCTACCCAATCTACAAGTTTAAGCTTTTCCACCACTGAAAAAAAATCATCAAGTGTCATCATTAACGACTATTTTGAGTTACATATGTGAAAGTTCCAAATCCAAAACAAAAATCACCAACATTCGGTTAGTATCGAAAACTGGTACTGGAG